>NW_027513140.1:0-263712 GCF_048772815.1 Callospermophilus lateralis
GATTTTATGACTGTTTATATGAAATTCAGAGTCGCATTCTGCTATGGTTCACTGATATGTGGATTGACCTAGTCCTTGTTTTCTGGGAGACTTTTGGAAAATATACATGAATTATTAGGAGGTTGAAATGAAGAAACAAAGAGGAAATTCCCCAATTTCTTATTCTTAGATTCCATACTCTGACTCTGCCTACCTACTGTAAAAACTTTTAAACTCTTACTCCCCATTTCTATATCATTGCCAACAAGTGAACGTTCACTGCCCTACAACAAACCAGAGAACTCACATTGAACCATGTTTCCCCAGTAGAGACCAAGACACAATACTTATTAAAAAAAATACCCTAGTTATGAATCAGTAGGTAAAGCTTTATTTGAGTGTTAAATGTGCTCTAATTATGTGTTTGTGTGTGTGTTGATGTGTGTGGTGTGTGGGTGTGTGTGCTTGTGTGTAAAACAAGCACTGAGGTGTAAAATAAATGCAGGATTGCAACGGCCTTCTTAAAAATAAGAAGCAACTTTATCACATTTGAAGCCCAGTGAAGAATCTGCCTGATACTTAACCTACAATTAATTGAAATGTGAAAACTTCAGGCCTAGAAAAACAAAGCCAACATACATACTGAATCTAATCAGTCTGTCTCACCTGTTTTCTAATCACTCCTTTAAATAAACCTAAATTGCCAGCATAAAACATCAGTTGTTCTAAACGAATGGACGGATGTCCCCCGTCATGGGCTGTGTAAAATACATGGAGGATCCGGCACTGCTTGTTATCTAGAATGACTTCTGCCTGAACTACTATTGGAGAATGGTTGCTGATATACTGCGGTTCTTATACCAGTAAACTGGAATGAAGGTAATTTCAGGCTGCAAAGGAATCAATTGATTTTACTAACTGGTTTTTGGAAAACACTGCCATGAAAAATTATCAATATGTTCATAAAGGCATCTACATGTCTCTTCACAAGGGTTTTACTCAATGGGGGAGGTGGTGAGGTCTGGATATAACTGAACTGTCCATCAGTAGGTAGAACAATATAATGGGAATCAGAGTGCACATTCCGGTTTGAACTCAATCTAGGTAACATGGATTCATCTCTGTGTAATAGGCCTGCTTCTGGAAAACACAATGTAGAGCTCCAAAAGCAGAACGATTCTTTCAGAATACCATGTTATGTTTGTAAATAGATAGACAGATAGATATACAGGATTCAAAAATCTGAAAACGGTCCGGAAGTGTACATTTCAATAACTTACAATGTCAGTAGTGGGGGATTGATAGCAGATCAAGAAGACTGTGTCTGCATGCGAAATGGTTCAATTTTTGAAAGAGTTTTTTAAATGAAAATGGACAAAAAAATTGAAAGGGTTACAGTAAGTGTTGAGGAGTGACTTGGCCAAAGGAGCACAGAGGTGAGAAAGAATTAAGTAGAGTTCAATAGAACCAGGTATAATTTCTGTACACATGACTCCATGAACAGGAGCAAAGGGGACACTTAAAGAAATCATAGGACTAAGGAGAGATCAGGATTAGGAGGGTTTGTACTAGTCTAGAAATGCTGACCTGAAAACCAATTAAGTTTTCCACTCCTTCTTTGGAGGAACATTAGCTGTGCCGTGCTTTTCAAAAATGACTTGTCATAACTGATTTATGCCCATGTTAGCAACTCTTCTGAAATTACTTTGAAAGTAGACTAATGTGAGAGTTTCTCTTTAGAGATAATTCAAGTTACTTGCATAGGAAGTGGCAGCAGGTCTGGGGATGTTGTAGCTCAGTGGCAGTGACCTTGCCTAGCTTGGGGCTGGCCTGCCATGGACTTTCACCCCAAACACTTGCAAGAAAAGAAAAGGGAGGGAAGGGAGAGAGAAAGTTGGAAGGGAGGAAGGCAAAGTTGGAGGGATGCAGGGAGGTAGAAAAGAAGGAAGAAGAAAAGGGGAAAACCCAGGAAGGGAGGAAGGAAGCAAGGAAGGTAGGAAATAGGGAGAGCACAAGGGCAGGGAAAGGACTGAGTCACTCAAACAAAAGGCAAGGGACACAAAGACCAATAGAGGCCATAAAAGCTGTTTGAACAGTTTAGTCAGCTTTAGAATTTGAGTGACATCAAACTGAATGTTATTATGACTGGATGGAATCTTCCTACTAACCCCGCCTTGGCCTGGCCTAAACCAAATCAAGGGGTGGGTGGCATGGAGAGGAATTCTCTCTGGCTGGAGTGGGAGGGACCGAAACCTGTGGCACATGAGGATGCACTGGGTAGGGAAGCGGACAAGACTCCCCTGATGGGCAGTTGAGCACAACAAGGCTCCTGGGAGCCTTTGATCGTGGCTCCCACCGCCATACGCCCACCACCCACCATACGCTCAGCCCCTGAAGGGGATCACAGTGGTCTGCTCCGTTGCCTGGTGCAGGTTGGAGTTCCTGACCAAACACCTGAGTGTCCACAGCCTGTGTTGGCCTGCCTGGGCAGGCTGTGGTTGTGGTGGCAAGAGCCAAAGCTGTCTTGGCGTGATGGAGGAGCCAAGGGCTGCCTCTCAGCCATCCTAGTGGGTGGTTCTGGAAGAAGCACCCAGGGTTGTGGCAGCATTGTCCGAAGACATGAAGCCAGGCCATCTTCCTTATGGCTTTCCTTGGGAGTTGGTGATGTGTACAGCTCTTGGATTTTTTGCTGTTCTCTCACTTTTCTGGAGAGGTTTTCAGTCGGTTCGTAGCAGGCTTTACGTGGGAAGAGAAAAAAGGCTGGCTCTAAATCTTGCTGGACTTATTGAGGCAAAATGTGGACTTCTTGAAAAAGTGAGCCTTGTTGAAAAAGAACATGAAGGCTTAGAATCATCTTTAAAGGATTGCAGGTTTGAGAAGGGTTCAAGAGAAGCACAACAGCTGGAGGCAACCGACGAAAAGCTGCATAGGCCCGAATCCAGCCATGGCGTTGAAATGCTCTTTCTAGAAGAAGAGCTCAAAGCACAGAAGGCTCAACATGGTCAACAGGATGAAACGATGGCGCATCTATCAAGAAGGATACAGTCCCTCCAAGGTGAATCTGAATCCCTCAGATCACAAATAGCTGAAGCTAAAACAAACTGGAGACTCTTTCAAGTGAATGAGGAAGAACTGAAGCTGGCAATCAAAGAGGTTTTGAATGAAGGATCCCTACTTCCGCCAACGCAGAGACCAACAATACAAGGAGAAGCTGAAGCACAGAGGCAACAAGGAGGTGTCCAATATAAAGCAAAAATCATATTAGAGGACTCTAAAGTAGCTGGAGAACAAGTTCTAAGGGACACAGAAAATCACATGGAGTCTCTGAGTGAATGCTTGCTGAAGATGAAGGATAGATCTTCTCCAAGCCTGGGAGCCCAAAGGGATGGTGGTCACCTGGAACTGGGAAAGACGAGTGAACCCGAAATTGGTGCTCACTTGGAGGATGAGTCCAAAGGAGCTTTGAGGAACCTGGTTTATGGTGATAAGCTAAAGGCCTCCTTAGAAATCTTGGAAGGAGGAAGAAATCAAAAATGTACTTTCTCATCTGAAGTGGAGAAAACCACGGAAGACCTTACAGAACACCTTAAAAGTCTGCAGACTGAACAGGCATCCTTGCAGTCCGAAAATGCACAGCTGCAAAGTGAGAATGAGACCCTACAGAAGAACTTTAAAGTCATGATGGAACGCTGTCAAGAAAATATGATGAAACTGCACAGGAAATTAAGAGTGGAGGAAAACTGGCGTGTGGAGCAAAAGGAGAAACTTTCCAAAGTCGAAGAAAAGATGAGCCATACAATAAAAGAGCTGGAGACCTACAGAAAGAGAGCCCAATATCTTGAAGAACAATTGCAGAGTACCATTCGTTCCTGTCTGGGGAAGATTACTTCCTCCGAGAAAGAAGCAGATGCTAGTGAGTTGGCAGCTCGGATTGCTGAAAGAAACCTCAGTTATTTCAGGAAACAAAATGCATGCAACAGACAGAAATTAACTGAGAAGGAGCTTAGATTTGAACTTGTAGAAAAAGATCCCTATGATGCACTGGATGTTTCCAACTCAGCAATGGGCAGAAAGCCTTCTCCAAATGGGCCCTCACCAATAGGTCACCCTTCATCTGAAAGGAGACCTCCTCATTTTGAAAAGAGTGGTCCACTCACACTCTCACCTTTCACTCCAGTGGGAGGAGGAAGAGGGTCAAGGGGCCCTGGAGAATCCTCTGGACCATGCGACTAGCAGTAAAGGAAGAGAATCCAGCTGTCATAAGTTCACTGATTTTCAGAGAGCACCTTCTCAGGCTGGGCCCCTCTCTCCTCCAGGGGAACAGGCCAGCAGGCTGATGATCCCTCCGCCAGGCCAACCATATTCTTCTGATGCACGTCTTCCTCTACAAAGGCAAGATAGGTTTTACTCAAATTGTGGTAGAGCATCGGGACCAGCAGAACACAGAATTCCTAATATGCCTCCTTTGGACTCTGATGTGCCTGATTCACCTCTCCATGCTGAAAACCAAGCAACTGGCTCTGGCTCTGTGTTGGCACCTTTCCCTCCAGTCAGAGGTGCCTTGTTTCCAGTTGACCCAAGGAGTCAGTTCATGAGAAGAGGACCTTTTTTTTCCTCCACCTCTCCCAGGAAACTTGTCTGGGAACCTGGAGATTATTTTCCACCTGACCCGCCACCCACTCCATTTCCAATGCGAAGTGTCTATGCAGGGAGGGGGTTTTCCTCACAAAATCTTCCCCCAAGAGCTGGAATTCAGCCCTCTTCACCCCCATTCTGAAAGTACAAGTGAGTTGCCTGAAGGGTTCCTTCCACCTGCAAATGAGCCTGTTACTCAACATCCAGAACCAAACAAGAAACCTCATGCTGTTGCTCTCTCTTCCAATGTAATTTGACTTATCTCTCATTTTTAGTTTTTAAGTAACTGCTTTTAGTTCAGTAATTGACTATACTTTGGCTCCAATTGAAGCTCAATGAAACAATAATTCTTAAGATAGTATTTTGTAAATAAAGATGGTTGACGTAAGAATCTTATGAGTAAATTATTCCTATTTTATGTTATTCCAGAGAACGGCATTTAATCTGATGAAGCCACTCTTACATAAACAAGAATGGGAGTTCTAGGTCCTTGTAATCTAGCTGGTGGAAATATCTTTTAAACTCCAAACAAAGAAGTGTATTTAGTATGACTGTAGCAATTGTAAAGTGACTTTAGGCTTAATGAAAAAGTGTCACTGATTTAGAGACTGGTTGGGCATTTCAGCTAGTTTTTCCATATCAGAATAACTAGAGCATGGGAGGACTAAAGGAGAGAACACAACTAAACATGTCAAGGAAACAGGAGATCTCAACTACAAAGAAAAATGAAGACCTCTTTTTTATATTGGTTGCTTAAAACCTTACATAGCTCTTGAGATACCATATTTCCTACATTAGATTCAAGTGAGTTATGAACTCCCATTTTGACCCCATATACAGATTGCACAATCACATTGTTTACACATCCACGTTTTTACAAAATGCCATGTTAGTAACTGTTGTATTCTGCTACCTTTTCTAGCCTCTACTATCCCCCCTCTCCTGCCCTCCCATCTTCTCTCTCTATCCCGTCTGCTGTAATTTAACGTTTGGGAATTGGAAACCACACTTTAAACTCACTCTCCTCCCCTTTTTCCCTTCTGTCAAATTTCTCATCATCTTCTTCTATTTCTCCTCCTCCTCCTCCTCTTCCTCCTCCTCCTTATACCTTTAATTCATTCATCATACACTCATGCATTGGTTCATTCATTCCTTTCACGTATGGTGTTGGGGATCCAACTCAGGACCTTTGAAAGTGTGAAGCCAGCACTCTAGTGCTGAGCCAAAACCCCAGAACCTGTCTTTTTGATTTTATGACTGTTTATATGAAATTCAGAGTCGCATTCTGCTATGGTTCACTGATATGTGGATTGACCTAGTCCTTGTTTTCTGGGAGACTTTTGGAAAATATACATGAATTATTAGGAGGTTAAAATGAAGAAACAAAGAGGAAATTCCCCAATTTCTTATTCTTAGATTCCATACTCTGACTCTGCCTACCTACTGTAAAAACTTTTAAACTCTTACTCCCCATTTCTATATCATTGCCAACAAGTGAACGTTCACTGCCCTACAACAAACCAGAGAACTCACATTGAACCATGTTTCCCCAGTAGAGACCAAGACACAATACTTATTAAAAAAAATACCCTAGTTATGAATCAGTAGGTAAAGCTTTATTTGAGTGTTAAATGTGCTCTAATTATGTGTTTGTGTGTGTGTTGATGTGTGTGGTGTGTGGGTGTGTGTGCTTGTGTGTAGAACAAGCACTGAGGTGTAAAATAAATGCAGGATTGCAACGGCCTTCTTAAAAATAAGAAGCAACTTTATCACATTTGAAGCCCAGTGAAGAATCTGCCTGATACTTAACCTACAATTAATTGAAATGTGAAAACTTCAGGCCTAGAAAAACAAAGCCAACATACATACTGAATCTAATCAGTCTGTCTCACCTGTTTTCTAATCACTCCTTTAAATAAACCTATATTGCCAGCATAAAACATCAGTTGTTCTAAACGAATGGACGGATGTCCCCCGTCATGGGCTGTGTAAAATACATGGAGGATCCGGCACTGCTTGTTATCTAGAATGACTTCTGCCTGAACTACTATTGGAGAATGGTTGCTGATATACTGCGGTTCTTATACCAGTAAACTGGAATGAAGGTAATTTCAGGCTGCAAAGGAATCAATTGATTTTACTAACTGGTTTTTGGAAAACACTGCCATGAAAAATTATCAATATGTTCATAAAGGCATCTACATGTCTCTTCACAAGGGTTTTACTCAATGGGGGAGGTGGTGAGGTCTGGATATAACTGAACTGTCCATCAGTAGGTAGAACAATATAATGGGAATCAGAGTGCACATTCCGGTTTGAACTCAATCTAGGTAACATGGATTCATCTCTGTGTAATAGGCCTGCTTCTGGAAAACACAATGTAGAGCTCCAAAAGCAGAACGATTCTTTCAGAATACCATGTTATGTTTGTAAATAGATAGACAGATAGATATACAGGAATCAAAAATCTGAAAACGGTCCGGAAGTGTACATTTCAATAACTTACAATGTCAGTAGTGGGGGATTGATAGCAGATCAAGAAGACTGTGTCTGCATGCGAAATGGTTCAATTTTTGAAAGAGTTTTTTAAATGAAAATGGACAAAAAAATTGAAAGGGTTACAGTAAGTGTTGAGGAGTGACTTGGCCAAAGGAGCACAGAGGTGAGAAAGAATTAAGTAGAGTTCAATAGAACCAGGTATAATTTCT
Organism: Callospermophilus lateralis; assembly: GCF_048772815.1. Lineage (NCBI taxonomy): Eukaryota > Metazoa > Chordata > Mammalia > Rodentia > Sciuridae > Callospermophilus > Callospermophilus lateralis. Next base: position 7,323 of record NW_027513140.1, read on the forward strand.
GTACACATGACTCCATGAACAGGAGCAAAGGGGACACTTAAAGAAATCATAGGACTAAGGAGAGATCAGGATTAGGAGGGTTTGTACTAGTCTAGAAATGCTGACCTGAAAACCAATTAAGTTTTCCACTCCTTCTTTGGAGGAACATTAGCTGTGCCGTGCTTTTCAAAAATGACTTGTCATAACTGATTTATGCCCATGTTAGCAACTCTTCTGAAATTACTTTGAAAGTAGACTAATGTGAGAGTTTCTCTTTAGAGATAATTCAAGTTACTTGCATAGGAAGTGGCAGCAGGTCTGGGGATGTTGTAGCTCAGTGGCAGTGACCTTGCCTAGCTTGGGGCTGGCCTGCCATGGACTTTCACCCCAAACACTTGCAAGAAAAGAAAAGGGAGGGAAGGGAGAGAGAAAGTTGGAAGGGAGGAAGGCAAAGTTGGAGGGATGCAGGGAGGTAGAAAAGAAGGAAGAAGAAAAGGGGAAAACCCAGGAAGGGAGGAAGGAAGCAAGGAAGGTAGGAAATAGGGAGAGCACAAGGGCAGGGAAAGGACTGAGTCACTCAAACAAAAGGCAAGGGACACAAAGACCAATAGAGGCCATAAAAGCTGTTTGAACAGTTTAGTCAGCTTTAGAATTTGAGTGACATCAAACTGAATGTTATTATGACTGGATGGAATCTTCCTACTAACCCCGCCTTGGCCTGGCCTAAACCAAATCAAGGGGTGGGTGGCATGGAGAGGAATTCTCTCTGGCTGGAGTGGGAGGGACCGAAACCTGTGGCACATGAGGATGCACTGGGTAGGGAAGCGGACAAGACTCCCCTGATGGGCAGTTGAGCACAACAAGGCTCCTGGGAGCCTTTGATCATGGCTCCCACCGCCATACGCCCACCACCCACCATACGCTCAGCCCCTGAAGGGGATCACAGTGGTCTGCTCCGTTGCCTGGTGCAGGTTGGAGTTCCTGACCAAACACCTGAGTGTCCACAGCCTGTGTTGGCCTGCCTGGGCAGGCTGTGGTTGTGGTGGCAAGAGCCAAAGCTGTCTTGGCGTGATGGAGGAGCCAAGGGCTGCCTCTCAGCCATCCTAGTGGGTGGTTCTGGAAGAAGCACCCAGGGTTGTGGCAGCATTGTCCGAAGACATGAAGCCAGGCCATCTTCCTTATGGCTTTCCTTGGGAGTTGGTGATGTGTACAGCTCTTGGATTTTTTGCTGTTCTCTCACTTTTCTGGAGAGGTTTTCAGTCGGTTCGTAGCAGGCTTTACGTGGGAAGAGAAAAAAGGCTGGCTCTAAATCTTGCTGGACTTATTGAGGCAAAATGTGGACTTCTTGAAAAAGTGAGCCTTGTTGAAAAAGAACATGAAGGCTTAGAATCATCTTTAAAGGATTGCAGGTTTGAGAAGGGTTCAAGAGAAGCACAACAGCTGGAGGCAACCGACGAAAAGCTGCATAGGCCCGAATCCAGCCATGGCGTTGAAATGCTCTTTCTAGAAGAAGAGCTCAAAGCACAGAAGGCTCAACATGGTCAACAGGATGAAACGATGGCGCATCTATCAAGAAGGATACAGTCCCTCCAAGGTGAATCTGAATCCCTCAGATCACAAATAGCTGAAGCTAAAACAAACTGGAGACTCTTTCAAGTGAATGAGGAAGAACTGAAGCTGGCAATCAAAGAGGTTTTGAATGAAGGATCCCTACTTCCGCCAACGCAGAGACCAACAATACAAGGAGAAGCTGAAGCACAGAGGCAACAAGGAGGTGTCCAATATAAAGCAAAAATCATATTAGAGGACTCTAAAGTAGCTGGAGAACAAGTTCTAAGGGACACAGAAAATCACATGGAGTCTCTGAGTGAATGCTTGCTGAAGATGAAGGATAGATCTTCTCCAAGCCTGGGAGCCCAAAGGGATGGTGGTCACCTGGAACTGGGAAAGACGAGTGAACCCGAAATTGGTGCTCACTTGGAGGATGAGTCCAAAGGAGCTTTGAGGAACCTGGTTTATGGTGATAAGCTAAAGGCCTCCTTAGAAATCTTGGAAGGAGGAAGAAATCAAAAATGTACTTTCTCATCTGAAGTGGAGAAAACCACGGAAGACCTTACAGAACACCTTAAAAGTCTGCAGACTGAACAGGCATCCTTGCAGTCCGAAAATGCACAGCTGCAAAGTGAGAATGAGACCCTACAGAAGAACTTTAAAGTCATGATGGAACGCTGTCAAGAAAATATGATGAAACTGCACAGGAAATTAAGAGTGGAGGAAAACTGCCGTGTGGAGCAAAAGGAGAAACTTTCCAAAGTCGAAGAAAAGATGAGCCATACAATAAAAGAGCTGGAGACCTACAGAAAGAGAGCCCAATATCTTGAAGAACAATTGCAGAGTACCATTCGTTCCTGTCTGGGGAAGATTACTTCCTCCGAGAAAGAAGCAGATGCTAGTGAGTTGGCAGCTCGGATTGCTGAAAGAAACCTCAGTTATTTCAGGAAACAAAATGCACGCAACAGACAGAAATTAACTGAGAAGGAGCTTAGATTTGAACTTGTAGAAAAAGATCCCTATGATGCACTGGATGTTTCCAACTCAGCAATGGGCAGAAAGCCTTCTCCAAATGGGCCCTCACCAATAGGTCACCCTTCATCTGAAAGGAGACCTCCTCATTTTGAAAAGAGTGGTCCACTCACACTCTCACCTTTCACTCCAGTGGGAGGAGGAAGAGGGTCAAGGGGCCCTGGAGAATCCTCTGGACCATGCGACTAGCAGTAAAGGAAGAGAATCCAGCTGTCATAAGTTCACTGATTTTCAGAGAGCACCTTCTCAGGCTGGGCCCCTCTCTCCTCCAGGGGAACAGGCCAGCAGGCTGATGATCCCTCCGCCAGGCCAACCATATTCTTCTGATGCACGTCTTCCTCTACAAAGGCAAGATAGGTTTTACTCAAATTGTGGTAGAGCATCGGGACCAGCAGAACACAGAATTCCTAATATGCCTCCTTTGGACTCTGATGTGCCTGATTCACCTCTCCATGCTGAAAACCAAGCAACTGGCTCTGGCTCTGTGTTGGCACCTTTCCCTCCAGTCAGAGGTGCCTTGTTTCCAGTTGACCCAAGGAGTCAGTTCATGAGAAGAGGACCTTTTTTTTCCTCCACCTCTCCCAGGAAACTTGTCTGGGAACCTGGAGATTATTTTCCACCTGACCCGCCACCCACTCCATTTCCAATGCGAAGTGTCTATGCAGGGAGGGGGTTTTCCTCACAAAATCTTCCCCCAAGAGCTCGAATTCAGCCCTCTTCACCCCCATTCTGAAAGTACAAGTGAGTTGCCTGAAGGGTTCCTTCCACCTGCAAATGAGCCTGTTACTCAACATCCAGAACCAAACAAGAAACCTCATGCTGTTGCTCTCTCTTCAAATGTAATTTGACTTATCTCTCATTTTTAGTTTTTAAGTAACTGCTTTTAGTTCAGTAATTGACTATACTTTGGCTCCAATTGAAGCTCAATGAAACAATAATTCTTAAGATAGTATTTTGTAAATAAAGATGGTTGACGTAAGAATCTTATGAGTAAATTATTCCTATTTTATGTTATTCCAGAGAACGGCATTTAATCTGATGAAGCCACTCTTACATAAACAAGAATGGGAGTTCTAGGTCCTTGTAATCTAGCTGGTGGAAATATCTTTTAAACTCCAAACAAAGAAGTGTATTTAGTATGACTGTAGCAATTGTAAAGTGACTTTAGGCTTAATGAAAAAGTGTCACTGATTTAGAGACTGGTTGGGCATTTCAGCTAGTTTTTCCATATCAGAATAACTAGAGCATGGGAGGACTAAAGGAGAGAACACAACTAAACATGTCAAGGAAACAGGAGATCTCAACTACAAAGAAAAATGAAGACCTCTTTTTTATATTGGTTGCTTAAAACCTTACATAGCTCTTGAGATACCATATTTCCTACATTAGATTCAAGTGAGTTATGAACTCCCATTTTGACCCCATATACAGATTGCACAATCACATTGTTTACACATCCACGTTTTTACAAAATGCCATGTTAGTAACTGTTGTATTCTGCTACCTTTTCTAGCCTCTACTATCCCCCCTCTCCTGCCCTCCCATCTTCTCTCTCTATCCCGTCTGCTGTAATTTAACGTTTGGGAATTGGAAACCACACTTTAAACTCACTCTCCTCCCCTTTTTCCCTTCTGTCAAATTTCTCATCATCTTCTTCTATTTCTCCTCCTCCTCCTCCTCTTCCTCCTCCTCCTTATACCTTTAATTCATTCATCATACACTCATGCATTCGTTCATTCATTCCTTTCACGTATGGTGTTGGGGATCCAACTCAGGACCTTTGAAAGTGTGAAGCCAGCACTCTAGTGCTGAGCCAAAACCCCAGCACCTGTCTTTTTGATTTTATGACTGTTTATATGAAATTCAGAGTCGCATTCTGCTATGGTTCACTGATATGTGGATTGACCTAGTCCTTGTTTTCTGGGAGACTTTTGGAAAATATACATGAATTATTAGGAGGTTGAAATGAAGAAACAAAGAGAAAATTCCCCAATTTCTTATTCTTAGATTCCATACTCTGACTCTGCCTACCTACTGTAAAAACTTTTAAACTCTTACTCCCCATTTCTATATCATTGCTAACAAGTGAAGGTTCACTGCCCTACAACAAACCAGAGAACTCACATTGAACCATGTTTCCCCAGTAGAGACCAAGACACAATACTTATTAAAAAAAATACCCTAGTTATGAATCAGTAGGTAAAGCTTTATTTGAGTGTTAAATGTGCTCTAATTATGTGTTTGTGTGTGTGTTGATGTGTGTGGTGTGTGGGTGTGTGTGCTTGTGTGTAAAACAAGCACTGAGGTGTAAAATAAATGCAGGATTGCAACGGCCTTCTTAAAAATAAGAAGCAACTTTATCACATTTGAAGCCCAGTGAAGAATCTGCCTGATACTTAACCTACAATTAATTGAAATGTGAAAACTTCAGGCCTAGAAAAACAAAGCCAACATACATACTGAATCTAATCAGTCTGTCTCACCTGTTTTCTAATCACTCCTTTAAATAAACCTAAATTGCCAGCATAAAACATCAGTTGTTCTAAACGAATGGACGGATGTCCCCCGTCATGGGCTGTGTAAAATACATGGAGGATCCGGCACTGCTTGTTATCTAGAATGACTTCTGCCTGAACTACTATTGGAGAATGGTTGCTGATATACTGCGGTTCTTATACCAGTAAACTGGAATGAAGGTAATTTCAGGCTGCAAAGGAATCAATTGATTTTACTAACTGGTTTTTGGAAAACACTGCCATGAAAAATTATCAATATGTTCATAAAGGCATCTACATGTCTCTTCACAAGGGTTTTACTCAATGGGGGAGGTGGTGAGGTCTGGATATAACTGAACTGTCCATCAGTAGGTAGAACAATATAATGGGAATCAGAGTGCACATTCCGGTTTGAACTCAATCTAGGTAACATGGATTCATCTCTGTGTAATAGGCCTGCTTCTGGAAAACACAATGTAGAGCTCCAAAAGCAGAACGATTCTTTCAGAATACCATGTTATGTTTGTAAATAGATAGACAGATAGATATACAGGATTCAAAAATCTGAAAACGGTCCGGAAGTGTACATTTCAATAACTTACAATGTCAGTAGTGGGGGATTGATAGCAGATCAAGAAGACTGTGTCTGCATGCGAAATGGTTCAATTTTTGAAAGAGTTTTTTAAATGAAAATGGACAAAAAAATTGAAAGGGTTACAGTAAGTGTTGAGGAGTGACTTGGCCAAAGGAGCACAGAGGTGAGAAAGAATTAAGTAGAGTTCAATAGAACCAGGTATAATTTCTGTACACATGACTCCATGAACAGGAGCAAAGGGGACACTTAAAGAAATCATAGGACTAAGGAGAGATCAGGATTAGGAGGGTTTGTACTAGTCTAGAAATGCTGACCTGAAAACCAATTAAGTTTTCCACTCCTTCTTTGGAGGAACATTAGCTGTGCCGTGCTTTTCAAAAATGACTTGTCATAACTGATTTATGCCCATGTTAGCAACTCTTCTGAAATTACTTTGAAAGTAGACTAATGTGAGAGTTTCTCTTTAGAGATAATTCAAGTTACTTGCATAGGAAGTGGCAGCAGGTCTGGGGATGTTGTAGCTCAGTGGCAGTGACCTTGCCTAGCTTGGGGCTGGCCTGCCATGGACTTTCACCCCAAACACTTGCAAGAAAAGAAAAGGGAGGGAAGGGAGAGAGAAAGTTGGAAGGGAGGAAGGCAAAGTTGGAGGGATGCAGGGAGGTAGAAAAGAAGGAAGAAGAAAAGGGGAAAACCCAGGAAGGGAGGAAGGAAGCAAGGAAGGTAGGAAATAGGGAGAGCACAAGGGCAGGGAAAGGACTGAGTCACTCAAACAAAAGGCAAGGGACACAAAGACCAATAGAGGCCATAAAAGCTGTTTGAACAGTTTAGTCAGCTTTAGAATTTGAGTGACATCAAACTGAATGTTATTATGACTGGATGGAATCTTCCTACTAACCCCGCCTTGGCCTGGCCTAAACCAAATCAAGGGGTGGGTGGCATGGAGAGGAATTCTCTCTGGCTGGAGTGGGAGGGACCGAAACCTGTGGCACATGAGGATGCACTGGGTAGGGAAGCGGACAAGACTCCCCTGATGGGCAGTTGAGCACAACAAGGCTCCTGGGAGCCTTTGATCGTGGCTCCCACCGCCATACGCCCACCACCCACCATACGCTCAGCCCCTGAAGGGGATCACAGTGGTCTGCTCCGTTGCCTGGTGCAGGTTGGAGTTCCTGACCAAACACCTGAGTGTCCACAGCCTGTGTTGGCCTGCCTGGGCAGGCTGTGGTTGTGGTGGCAAGAGCCAAAGCTGTCTTGGCGTGATGGAGGAGCCAAGGGCTGCCTCTCAGCCATCCTAGTGGGTGGTTCTGGAAGAAGCACCCAGGGTTGTGGCAGCATTGTCCGAAGACATGAAGCCAGGCCATCTTCCTTATGGCTTTCCTTGGGAGTTGGTGATGTGTACAGCTCTTGGATTTTTTGCTGTTCTCTCACTTTTCTGGAGAGGTTTTCAGTCGGTTCGTAGCAGGCTTTACGTGGGAAGAGAAAAAAGGCTGGCTCTAAATCTTGCTGGACTTATTGAGGCAAAATGTGGACTTCTTGAAAAAGTGAGCCTTGTTGAAAAAGAACATGAAGGCTTAGAATCATCTTTAAAGGATTGCAGGTTTGAGAAGGGTTCAAGAGAAGCACAACAGCTGGAGGCAACCGACGAAAAGCTGCATAGGCCCGAATCCAGCCATGGCGTTGAAATGCTCTTTCTAGAAGAAGAGCTCAAAGCACAGAAGGCTCAACATGGTCAACAGGATGAAACGATGGCGCATCTATCAAGAAGGATACAGTCCCTCCAAGGTGAATCTGAATCCCTCAGATCACAAATAGCTGAAGCTAAAACAAACTGGAGACTCTTTCAAGTGAATGAGGAAGAACTGAAGCTGGCAATCAAAGAGGTTTTGAATGAAGGATCCCTACTTCCGCCAACGCAGAGACCAACAATACAAGGAGAAGCTGAAGCACAGAGGCAACAAGGAGGTGTCCAATATAAAGCAAAAATCATATTAGAGGACTCTAAAGTAGCTGGAGAACAAGTTCTAAGGGACACAGAAAATCACATGGAGTCTCTGAGTGAATGCTTGCTGAAGATGAAGGATAGATCTTCTCCAAGCCTGGGAGCCCAAAGGGATGGTGGTCACCTGGAACTGGGAAAGACGAGTGAACCCGAAATTGGTGCTCACTTGGAGGATGAGTCCAAAGGAGCTTTGAGGAACCTGGTTTATGGTGATAAGCTAAAGGCCTCCTTAGAAATCTTGGAAGGAGGAAGAAATCAAAAATGTACTTTCTCATCTGAAGTGGAGAAAACCACGGAAGACCTTACAGAACACCTTAAAAGTCTGCAGACTGAACAGGCATCCTTGCAGTCCGAAAATGCACAGCTGCAAAGTGAGAATGAGACCCTACAGAAGAACTTTAAAGTCATGATGGAACGCTGTCAAGAAAATATGATGAAACTGCACAGGAAATTAAGAGTGGAGGAAAACTGCCGTGTGGAGCAAAAGGAGAAACTTTCCAAAGTCGAAGAAAAGATGAGCCATACAATAAAAGAGCTGGAGACCTACAGAAAGAGAGCCCAATATCTTGAAGAACAATTGCAGAGTACCATTCGTTCCTGTCTGGGGAAGATTACTTCCTCCGAGAAAGAAGCAGATGCTAGTGAGTTGGCAGCTCGGATTGCTGAAAGAAACCTCAGTTATTTCAGGAAACAAAATGCACGCAACAGACAGAAATTAACTGAGAAGGAGCTTAGATTTGAACTTGTAGAAAAAGATCCCTATGATGCACTGGATGTTTCCAACTCAGCAATGGGCAGAAAGCCTTCTCCAAATGGGCCCTCACCAATAGGTCACCCTTCATCTGAAAGGAGACCTCCTCATTTTGAAAAGAGTGGTCCACTCACACTCTCACCTTTCACTCCAGTGGGAGGAGGAAGAGGGTCAAGGGGCCCTGGAGAATCCTCTGGACCATGCGACTAGCAGTAAAGGAAGAGAATCCAGCTGTCATAAGTTCACTGATTTTCAGAGAGCACCTTCTCAGGCTGGGCCCCTCTCTCCTCCAGGGGAACAGGCCAGCAGGCTGATGATCCCTCCGCCAGGCCAACCATATTCTTCTGATGCACGTCTTCCTCTACAAAGGCAAGATAGGTTTTACTCAAATTGTGGTAGAGCATCGGGACCAGCAGAACACAGAATTCCTAATATGCCTCCTTTGGACTCTGATGTGCCTGATTCACCTCTCCATGCTGAAAACCAAGCAACTGGCTCTGGCTCTGTGTTGGCACCTTTCCCTCCAGTCAGAGGTGCCTTGTTTCCAGTTGACCCAAGGAGTCAGTTCATGAGAAGAGGACCTTTTTTTTCCTCCACCTCTCCCAGGAAACTTGTCTGGGAACCTGGAGATTATTTTCCACCTGACCCGCCACCCACTCCATTTCCAATGCGAAGTGTCTATGCAGGGAGGGGGTTTTCCTCACAAAATCTTCCCCCAAGAGCTGGAATTCAGCCCTCTTCACCCCCATTCTGAAAGTACAAGTGAGTTGCCTGAAGGGTTCCTTCCACCTGCAAATGAGCCTGTTACTCAACATCCAGAACCAAACAAGAAACCTCATGCTGTTGCTCTCTCTTCAAATGTAATTTGACTTATCTCTCATTTTTAGTTTTTAAGTAACTGCTTTTAGTTCAGTAATTGACTATACTTTGGCTCCAATTGAAGCTCAATGAAACAATAATTCTTAAGATAGTATTTTGTAAATAAAGATGGTTGACGTAAGAATCTTATGAGTAAATTATTCCTATTTTATGTTATTCCAGAGAACGGCATTTAATCTGATGAAGCCACTCTTACATAAACAAGAATGGGAGTTCTAGGTCCTTGTAATCTAGCTGGTGGAAATATCTTTTAAACTCCAAACAAAGAAGTGTATTTAGTATGACTGTAGCAATTGTAAAGTGACTTTAGGCTTAATGAAAAAGTGTCACTGATTTAGAGACTGGTTGGGCATTTCAGCTAGTTTTTCCATATCAGAATAACTAGAGCATGGGAGGACTAAAGGAGAGAACACAACTAAACATGTCAAGGAAACAGGAGATCTCAACTACAAAGAAAAATGAAGACCTCTTTTTTATATTGGTTGCTTAAAACCTTACATAGCTCTTGAGATACCATATTTCCTACATTAGATTCAAGTGAGTTATGAACTCCCATTTTGACCCCATATACAGATTGCACAATCACATTGTTTACACATCCACGTTTTTACAAAATGCCATGTTAGTAACTGTTGTATTCTGCTACCTTTTCTAGCCTCTACTATCCCCCCTCTCCTGCCCTCCCATCTTCTCTCTCTATCCCGTCTGCTGTAATTTAACGTTTGGGAATTGGAAACCACACTTTAAACTCACTCTCCTCCCCTTTTTCCCTTCTGTCAAATTTCTCATCATCTTCTTCTATTTCTCCTCCTCCTCCTCCTCTTCCTCCTCCTCCTTATACCTTTAATTCATTCATCATACACTCATGCATTGGTTCATTCATTCCTTTCACGTATGGTGTTGGGGATCCAACTCAGGACCTTTGAAAGTGTGAAGCCAGCACTCTAGTGCTGAGCCAAAACCCCAGAACCTGTCTTTTTGATTTTATGACTGTTTATATGAAATTCAGAGTCGCATTCTGCTATGGTTCACTGATATGTGGATTGACCTAGTCCTTGTTTTCTGGGAGACTTTTGGAAAATATACATGAATTATTAGGAGGTTGAAATGAAGAAACAAAGAGAAAATTCCCCAATTTCTTATTCTTAGATTCCATACTCTGACTCTGCCTACCTACTGCAAAAACTTTTAAACTCTTACTCCCCATTTCTATATCATTGCCAACAAGTGAACGTTCACTGCCCTACAACAAACCAGAGAACTCACATTGAACCATGTTTCCCCAGTAGAGACCAAGACACAATACTTATTAAAAAAAATACCCTAGTTATGAATCAGTAGGTAAAGCTTTATTTGAGTGTTAAATGTGCTCTAATTATGTGTTTGTGTGTGTGTTGATGTGTGTGGTGTGTGGGTGTGTGTGCTTGTGTGTAAAACAAGCACTGAGGTGTAAAATAAATGCAGGATTGCAACGGCCTTCTTAAAAATAAGAAGCAACTTTATCACATTTGAAGCCCAGTGAAGAATCTGCCTGATACTTAACCTACAATTAATTGAAATGTGAAAACTTCAGGCCTAGAAAAACAAAGCCAACATACATACTGAATCTAATCAGTCTGTCTCACCTGTTTTCTAATCACTCCTTTAAATAAACCTAAATTGCCAGCATAAAACATCAGTTGTTCTAAACGAATGGACGGATGTCCCCCGTCATGGGCTGTGTAAAATACATGGAGGATCCGGCACTGCTTGTTATCTAGAATGACTTCTGCCTGAACTACTATTGGAGAATGGTTGCTGATATACTGCGGTTCTTATACCAGTAAACTGGAATGAAGGTAATTTCAGGCTGCAAAGGAATCAATTGATTTTACTAACTGGTTTTTGGAAAACACTGCCATGAAAAATTATCAATATGTTCATAAAGGCATCTACATGTCTCTTCACAAGGGTTTTACTCAATGGGGGAGGTGGTGAGGTCTGGATATAACTGAACTGTCCATCAGTAGGTAGAACAATATAATGGGAATCAGAGTGCACATTCCGGTTTGAACTCAATCTAGGTAACATGGATTCATCTCTGTGTAATAGGCCTGCTTCTGGAAAACACAATGTAGAGCTCCAAAAGCAGAACGATTCTTTCAGAATACCATGTTATGTTTGTAAATAGATAGACAGATAGATATACAGGATTCAAAAATCTGAAAACGGTCCGGAAGTGTACATTTCAATAACTTACAATGTCAGTAGTGGGGGATTGATAGCAGATCAAGAAGACTGTGTCTGCATGCGAAATGGTTCAATTTTTGAAAGAGTTTTTTAAATGAAAATGGACAAAAAAATTGAAAGGGTTACAGTAAGTGTTGAGGAGTGACTTGGCCAAAGGAGCACAGAGGTGAGAAAGAATTAAGTAGAGTTCAATAGAACCAGGTATAATTTCTGTACACATGACTCCATGAACAGGAGCAAAGGGGACACTTAAAGAAATCATAGGACTAAGGAGAGATCAGGATTAGGAGGGTTTGTACTAGTCTAGAAATGCTGACCTGAAAACCAATTAAGTTTTCCACTCCTTCTTTGGAGGAACATTAGCTGTGCCGTGCTTTTCAAAAATGACTTGTCATAACTGATTTATGCCCATGTTAGCAACTCTTCTGAAATTACTTTGAAAGTAGACTAATGTGAGAGTTTCTCTTTAGAGATAATTCAAGTTACTTGCATAGGAAGTGGCAGCAGGTCTGGGGATGTTGTAGCTCAGTGGCAGTGACCTTGCCTAGCTTGGGGCTGGCCTGCCATGGACTTTCACCCCAAACACTTGCAAGAAAAGAAAAGGGAGGGAAGGGAGAGAGAAAGTTGGAAGGGAGGAAGGCAAAGTTGGAGGGATGCAGGGAGGTAGAAAAGAAGGAAGAAGAAAAGGGGAAAACCCAGGAAGGGAGGAAGGAAGCAAGGAAGGTAGGAAATAGGGAGAGCACAAGGGCAGGGAAAGGACTGAGTCACTCAAACAAAAGGCAAGGGACACAAAGACCAATAGAGGCCATAAAAGCTGTTTGAACAGTTTAGTCAGCTTTAGAATTTGAGTGACATCAAACTGAATGTTATTATGACTGGATGGAATCTTCCTACTAACCCCGCCTTGGCCTGGCCTAAACCAAATCAAGGGGTGGGTGGCATGGAGAGGAATTCTCTCTGGCTGGAGTGGGAGGGACCGAAACCTGTGGCACATGAGGATGCACTGGGTAGGGAAGCGGACAAGACTCCCCTGATGGGCAGTTGAGCACAACAAGGCTCCTGGGAGCCTTTGATCATGGCTCCCACCGCCATACGCCCACCACCCACCATACGCTCAGCCCCTGAAGGGGATCACAGTGGTCTGCTCCGTTGCCTGGTGCAGGTTGGAGTTCCTGACCAAACACCTGAGTGTCCACAGCCTGTGTTGGCCTGCCTGGTCAGGCTGAGGTTGTGGTGGCAAGAGCCAAAGCTGTCTTGGCGTGATGGAGGAGCCAAGGGCTGCCTCTCAGCCATCCTAGTGGGTGGTTCTGGAAGAAGCACCCAGGGTTGTGGCAGCATTGTCCGAAGACATGAAGCCAGGCCATCTTCCTTATGGCTTTCCTTGGGAGTTGGTGATGTGTACAGCTCTTGGATTTTTTGCTGTTCTCTCACTTTTCTGGAGAGGTTTTCAGTCGGTTCGTAGCAGGCTTTACGTGGGAAGAGAAAAAAGGCTGGCTCTAAATCTTGCTGGACTTATTGAGGCAAAATGTGGACTTCTTGAAAAAGTGAGCCTTGTTGAAAAAGAACATGAAGGCTTAGAATCATCTTTAAAGGATTGCAGGTTTGAGAAGGGTTCAAGAGAAGCACAACAGCTGGAGGCAACCGACGAAAAGCTGCATAGGCCCGAATCCAGCCATGGCGTTGAAATGCTCTTTCTAGAAGAAGAGCTCAAAGCACAGAAGGCTCAACATGGTCAACAGGATGAAACGATGGCGCATCTATCAAGAAGGATACAGTCCCTCCAAGGTGAATCTGAATCCCTCAGATCACAAATAGCTGAAGCTAAAACAAACTGGAGACTCTTTCAAGTGAATGAGGAAGAACTGAAGCTGGCAATCAAAGAGGTTTTGAATGAAGGATCCCTACTTCCGCCAACGCAGAGACCAACAATACAAGGAGAAGCTGAAGCACAGAGGCAACAAGGAGGTGTCCAATATAAAGCAAAAATCATATTAGAGGACTCTAAAGTAGCTGGAGAACAAGTTCTAAGGGACACAGAAAATCACATGGAGTCTCTGAGTGAATGCTTGCTGAAGATGAAGGATAGATCTTCTCCAAGCCTGGGAGCCCAAAGGGATGGTGGTCACCTGGAACTGGGAAAGACGAGTGAACCCGAAATTGGTGCTCACTTGGAGGATGAGTCCAAAGGAGCTTTGAGGAACCTGGTTTATGGTGATAAGCTAAAGGCCTCCTTAGAAATCTTGGAAGGAGGAAGAAATCAAAAATGTACTTTCTCATCTGAAGTGGAGAAAACCACGGAAGACCTTACAGAACACCTTAAAAGTCTGCAGACTGAAGAGGCATCCTTGCAGTCCGAAAATGCACAGCTGCAAAGTGAGAATGAGACCCTACAGAAGAACTTTAAAGTCATGATGGAACGCTGTCAAGAAAATATGATGAAACTGCACAGGAAATTAAGAGTGGAGGAAAACTGCCGTGTGGAGCAAAAGGAGAAACTTTCCAAAGTCGAAGAAAAGATGAGCCATACAATAAAAGAGCTGGAGACCTACAGAAAGAGAGCCCAATATCTTGAAGAACAATTGCAGAGTACCATTCGTTCCTGTCTGGGGAAGATTACTTCCTCCGAGAAAGAAGCAGATGCTAGTGAGTTGGCAGCTCGGATTGCTGAAAGAAACCTCAGTTATTTCAGGAAACAAAATGCACGCAACAGACAGAAATTAACTGAGAAGGAGCTTAGATTTGAACTTGTAGAAAAAGATCCCTATGATGCACTGGATGTTTCCAACTCAGCAATGGGCAGAAAGCCTTCTCCAAATGGGCCCTCACCAATAGGTCACCCTTCATCTGAAAGGAGACCTCCTCATTTTGAAAAGAGTGGTCCACTCACACTCTCACCTTTCACTCCAGTGGGAGGAGGAAGAGGGTCAAGGGGCCCTGGAGAATCCTCTGGACCATGCGACTAGCAGTAAAGGAAGAGAATCCAGCTGTCATAAGTTCACTGATTTTCAGAGAGCACCTTCTCAGGCTGGGCCCCTCTCTCCTCCAGGGGAACAGGCCAGCAGGCTGATGATCCCTCCGCCAGGCCAACCATATTCTTCTGATGCACGTCTTCCTCTACAAAGGCAAGATAGGTTTTACTCAAATTGTGGTAGAGCATCGGGACCAGCAGAACACAGAATTCCTAATATGCCTCCTTTGGACTCTGATGTGCCTGATTCACCTCTCCATGCTGAAAACCAAGCAACTGGCTCTGGCTCTGTGTTGGCACCTTTCCCTCCAGTCAGAGGTGCCTTGTTTCCAGTTGACCCAAGGAGTCAGTTCATGAGAAGAGGACCTTTTTTTTCCTCCACCTCTCCCAGGAAACTTGTCTGGGAACCTGGAGATTATTTTCCACCTGACCCGCCACCCACTCCATTTCCAATGCGAAGTGTCTATGCAGGGAGGGGGTTTTCCTCACAAAATCTTCCCCCAAGAGCTGGAATTCAGCCCTCTTCACCCCCATTCTGAAAGTACAAGTGAGTTGCCTGAAGGGTTCCTTCCACCTGCAAATGAGCCTGTTACTCAACATCCAGAACCAAACAAGAAACCTCATGCTGTTGCTCTCTCTTCAAATGTAATTTGACTTATCTCTCATTTTTAGTTTTTAAGTAACTGCTTTTAGCTCAGTAATTGACTATACTTTGGCTCCAATTGAAGCTCAATGAAACAATAATTCTTAAGATAGTATTTTGTAAATAAAGATGGTTGACGTAAGAATCTTATGAGTAAATTATTCCTATTTTATGTTATTCCAGAGAACGGCATTTAATCTGATGAAGCCACTCTTACATAAACAAGAATGGGAGTTCTAGGTCCTTGTAATCTAGCTGGTGGAAATATCTTTTAAACTCCAAACAAAGAAGTGTATTTAGTATGACTGTAGCAATTGTAAAGTGACTTTAGGCTTAATGAAAAAGTGTCACTGATTTAGAGACTGGTTGGGCATTTCAGCTAGTTTTTCCATATCAGAATAACTAGAGCATGGGAGGACTAAAGGAGAGAACACAACTAAACATGTCAAGGAAACAGGAGATCTCAACTACAAAGAAAAATGAAGACCTCTTTTTTATATTGGTTGCTTAAAACCTTACATAGCTCTTGAGATACCATATTTCCTACATTAGATTCAAGTGAGTTATGAACTCCCATTTTGACCCCATATACAGATTGCACAATCACATTGTTTACACATCCACGTTTTTACAAAATGCCATGTTAGTAACTGTTGTATTCTGCTACCTTTTCTAGCCTCTACTATCCCCCCTCTCCTGCCCTCCCATCTTCTCTCTCTATCCCGTCTGCTGTAATTTAACGTTTGGGAATTGGAAACCACACTTTAAACTCACTCTCCTCCCCTTTTTCCCTTCTGTCAAATTTCTCATCATCTTCTTCTATTTCTCCTCCTCCTCCTCCTCTTCCTCCTCCTCCTTATACCTTTAATTCATTCATCATACACTCATGCATTCGTTCATTCATTCCTTTCACGTATGGTGTTGGGGATCCAACTCAGGACCTTTGAAAGTGTGAAGCCAGCACTCTAGTGCTGAGCCAAAACCCCAGCACCTGTCTTTTTGATTTTATGACTGTTTATATGAAATTCAGAGTCACATTCTGCTATGGTTCACTGATATGTGGATTGACCTAGTCCTTGTTTTCTGGGAGACTTTTGGAAAATATACATGAATTATTAGGAGGTTGAAATGAAGAAACAAAGAGGAAATTCCCCAATTTCTTATTCTTAGATTCCATACTCTGACTCTGCCTACCTACTGTAAAAACTTTTAAACTCTTACTCCCCATTTCTATATCATTGCCAACAAGTGAACGTTCACTGCCCTACAACAAACCAGAGAACTCACATTGAACCATGTTTCCCCAGTAGAGACCAAGACACAATACTTATTAAAAAAAATACCCTAGTTATGAATCAGTAGGTAAAGCTTTATTTGAGTGTTAAATGTGCTCTAATTATGTGTTTGTGTGTGTGTTGATGTGTGTGGTGTGTGGGTGTGTGTGCTTGTGTGTAAAACAAGCACTGAGGTGTAAAATAAATGCAGGATTGCAACGGCCTTCTTAAAAATAAGAAGCAACTTTATCACATTTGAAGCCCAGTGAAGAATCTGCCTGATACTTAACCTACAATTAATTGAAATGTGAAAACTTCAGGCCTAGAAAAACAAAGCCAACATACATACTGAATCTAATCAGTCTGTCTCACCTGTTTTCTAATCACTCCTTTAAATAAACCTAAATTGCCAGCATAAAACATCAGTTGTTCTAAACGAATGGACGGATGTCCCCCGTCATGGGCTGTGTAAAATACATGGAGGATCCGGCACTGCTTGTTATCTAGAATGACTTCTGCCTGAACTACTATTGGAGAATGGTTGCTGATATACTGCGGTTCTTATACCAGTAAACTGGAATGAAGGTAATTTCAGGCTGCAAAGGAATCAATTGATTTTACTAACTGGTTTTTGGAAAACACTGCCATGAAAAATTATCAATATGTTCATAAAGGCATCTACATGTCTCTTCACAAGGGTTTTACTCAATGGGGGAGGTGGTGAGGTCTGGATATAACTGAACTGTCCATCAGTAGGTAGAACAATATAATGGGAATCAGAGTGCACATTCCGGTTTGAACTCAATCTAGGTAACATGGATTCATCTCTGTGTAATAGGCCTGCTTCTGGAAAACACAATGTAGAGCTCCAAAAGCAGAACGATTCTTTCAGAATACCATGTTATGTTTGTAAATAGATAGACAGATAGATATACAGGATTCAAAAATCTGAAAACGGTCCGGAAGTGTACATTTCAATAACTTACAATGTCAGTAGTGGGGGATTGATAGCAGATCAAGAAGACTGTGTCTGCATGCGAAATGGTTCAATTTTTGAAAGAGTTTTTTAAATGAAAATGGACAAAAAAATTGAAAGGGTTACAGTAAGTGTTGAGGAGTGACTTGGCCAAAGGAGCACAGAGGTGAGAAAGAATTAAGTAGAGTTCAATAGAACCAGGTATAATTTCTGTACACATGACTCCATGAACAGGAGCAAAGGGGACACTTAAAGAAATCATAGGACTAAGGAGAGATCAGGATTAGGAGGGTTTGTACTAGTCTAGAAATGCTGACCTGAAAACCAATTAAGTTTTCCACTCCTTCTTTGGAGGAACATTAGCTGTGCCGTGCTTTTCAAAAATGACTTGTCATAACTGATTTATGCCCATGTTAGCAACTCTTCTGAAATTACTTTGAAAGTAGACTAATGTGAGAGTTTCTCTTTAGAGATAATTCAAGTTACTTGCATAGGAAGTGGCAGCAGGTCTGGGGATGTTGTAGCTCAGTGGCAGTGACCTTGCCTAGCTTGGGGCTGGCCTGCCATGGACTTTCACCCCAAACACTTGCAAGAAAAGAAAAGGGAGGGAAGGGAGAGAGAAAGTTGGAAGGGAGGAAGGCAAAGTTGGAGGGATGCAGGGAGGTAGAAAAGAAGGAAGAAGAAAAGGGGAAAACCCAGGAAGGGAGGAAGGAAGCAAGGAAGGTAGGAAATAGGGAGAGCACAAGGGCAGGGAAAGGACTGAGTCACTCAAACAAAAGGCAAGGGACACAAAGACCAATAGAGGCCATAAAAGCTGTTTGAACAGTTTAGTCAGCTTTAGAATTTGAGTGACATCAAACTGAATGTTATTATGACTGGATGGAATCTTCCTACTAACCCCGCCTTGGCCTGGCCTAAACCAAATCAAGGGGTGGGTGGCATGGAGAGGAATTCTCTCTGGCTGGAGTGGGAGGGACCGAAACCTCTGGCACATGAGGATGCACTGGGTAGGGAAGCGGACAAGACTCCCCTGATGGGCAGTTGAGCACAACAAGGCTCCTGGGAGCCTTTGATCATGGCTCCCACCGCCATACGCCCACCACCCACCATACGCTCAGCCCCTGAAGGGGATCACAGTGGTCTGCTCCGTTGCCTGGTGCAGGTTGGAGTTCCTGACCAAACACCTGAGTGTCCACAGCCTGTGTTGGCCTGCCTGGGCAGGCTGTGGTTGTGGTGGCAAGAGCCAAAGCTGTCTTGGCGTGATGGAGGAGCCAAGGGCTGCCTCTCAGCCATCCTAGTGGGTGGTTCTGGAAGAAGCACCCAGGGTTGTGGCAGCATTGTCCGAAGACATGAAGCCAGGCCATCTTCCTTATGGCTTTCCTTGGGAGTTGGTGATGTGTACAGCTCTTGGATTTTTTGCTGTTCTCTCACTTTTCTGGAGAGGTTTTCAGTCGGTTCGTAGCAGGCTTTACGTGGGAAGAGAAAAAAGGCTGGCTCTAAATCTTGCTGGACTTATTGAGGCAAAATGTGGACTTCTTGAAAAAGTGAGCCTTGTTGAAAAAGAACATGAAGGCTTAGAATCATCTTTAAAGGATTGCAGGTTTGAGAAGGGTTCAAGAGAAGCACAACAGCTGGAGGCAACCGACGAAAAGCTGCATAGGCCCGAATCCAGCCATGGCGTTGAAATGCTCTTTCTAGAAGAAGAGCTCAAAGCACAGAAGGCTCAACATGGTCAACAGGATGAAACGATGGCGCATCTATCAAGAAGGATACAGTCCCTCCAAGGTGAATCTGAATCCCTCAGATCACAAATAGCTGAAGCTAAAACAAACTGGAGACTCTTTCAAGTGAATGAGGAAGAACTGAAGCTGGCAATCAAAGAGGTTTTGAATGAAGGATCCCTACTTCCGCCAACGCAGAGACCAACAATACAAGGAGAAGCTGAAGCACAGAGGCAACAAGGAGGTGTCCAATATAAAGCAAAAATCATATTAGAGGACTCTAAAGTAGCTGGAGAACAAGTTCTAAGGGACACAGAAAATCACATGGAGTCTCTGAGTGAATGCTTGCTGAAGATGAAGGATAGATCTTCTCCAAGCCTGGGAGCCCAAAGGGATGGTGGTCACCTGGAACTGGGAAAGACGAGTGAACCCGAAATTGGTGCTCACTTGGAGGATGAGTCCAAAGGAGCTTTGAGGAACCTGGTTTATGGTGATAAGCTAAAGGCCTCCTTAGAAATCTTGGAAGGAGGAAGAAATCAAAAATGTACTTTCTCATCTGAAGTGGAGAAAACCACGGAAGACCTTACAGAACACCTTAAAAGTCTGCAGACTGAACAGGCATCCTTGCAGTCCGAAAATGCACAGCTGCAAAGTGAGAATGAGACCCTACAGAAGAACTTTAAAGTCATGATGGAACGCTGTCAAGAAAATATGATGAAACTGCACAGGAAATTAAGAGTGGAGGAAAACTGGCGTGTGGAGCAAAAGGAGAAACTTTCCAAAGTCGAAGAAAAGATGAGCCATACAATAAAAGAGCTGGAGACCTACAGAAAGAGAGCCCAATATCTTGAAGAACAATTGCAGAGTACCATCCGTTCCTGTCTGGGGAAGATTACTTCCTCCGAGAAAGAAGCAGATGCTAGTGAGTTGGCAGCTCGGATTGCTGAAAGAAACCTCAGTTATTTCAGGAAACAAAATGCACGCAACAGACAGAAATTAACTGAGAAGGAGCTTAGATTTGAACTTGTAGAAAAAGATCCCTATGATGCACTGGATGTTTCCAACTCAGCAATGGGCAGAAAGCCTTCTCCAAATGGGCCCTCACCAATAGGTCACCCTTCATCTGAAAGGAGACCTCCTCATTTTGAAAAGAGTGGTCCACTCACACTCTCACCTTTCACTCCAGTGGGAGGAGGAAGAGGGTCAAGGGGCCCTGGAGAATCCTCTGGACCATGCGACTAGCAGTAAAGGAAGAGAATCCAGCTGTCATAAGTTCACTGATTTTCAGAGAGCACCTTCTCAGACTGGGCCCCTCTCTCCTCCAGGGGAACAGGCCAGCAGGCTGATGATCCCTCCGCCAGGCCAACCATATTCTTCTGATGCACGTCTTCCTCTACAAAGGCAAGATAGGTTTTACTCAAATTGTGGTAGAGCATCGGGACCAGCAGAACACAGAATTCCTAATATGCCTCCTTTGGACTCTGATGTGCCTGATTCACCTCTCCATGCTGAAAACCAAGCAACTGGCTCTGGCTCTGTGTTGGCCCCTTTCCCTCCAGTCAGAGGTGCCTTGTTTCCAGTTGACCCAAGGAGTCAGTTCATGAGAAGAGGACCTTTTTTTTCCTCCACCTCTCCCAGGAAACTTGTCTGGGAACCTGGAGATTATTTTCCACCTGACCCGCCACCCACTCCATTTCCAATGCGAAGTGTCTATGCAGGGAGGGGGTTTTCCTCACAAAATCTTCCCCCAAGAGCTGGAATTCAGCCCTCTTCACCCCCATTCTGAAAGTACAAGTGAGTTGCCTGAAGGGTTCCTTCCACCTGCAAATGAGCCTGTTATTCAACATCCAGAACCAAACAAGAAACCTCATGCTGTTGCTCTCTCTTCAAATGTAATTTGACTTATCTCTCATTTTTAGTTTTTAAGTAACTGCTTTTAGCTCAGTAATTGACTATACTTTGGCTCCAATTGAAGCTCAATGAAACAATAATTCTTAAGATAGTATTTTGTAAATAAAGATGGTTGACGTAAGAATCTTATGAGTAAATTATTCCTATTTTATGTTATTCCAGAGAACGGCATTTAATCTGATGAAGCCACTCTTACATAAACAAGAATGGGAGTTCTAGGTCCTTGTAATCTAGCTGATGGAAATATCTTTTAAACTCCAAACAAAGAAGTGTATTTAGTATGACTGTAGCAATTGTAAAGTGACTTTAGGCTTAATGAAAAAGTGTCACTGATTTAGAGACTGGTTGGGCATTTCAGCTAGTTTTTCCATATCAGAATAACTAGAGCATGGGAGGACTAAAGGAGAGAACACAACTAAACATGTCAAGGAAACAGGAGATCTCAACTACAAAGAAAAATGAAGACCTCTTTTTTATATTGGTTGCTTAAAACCTTACATAGCTCTTGAGATACCATATTTCCTACATTAGATTCAAGTGAGTTATGAACTCCCATTTTGACCCCATATACAGATTGCACAATCACATTGTTTACACATCCACGTTTTTACAAAATGCCACGTTAGTAACTGTTGTATTCTGCTACCTTTTCTAGCCTCTACTATCCCCCCTCTCCTGCCCTCCCATCTTCTCTCTCTATCCCGTCTGCTGTAATTTAACGTTTGGGAATTGGAAACCACACTTTAAACTCACTCTCCTCCCCTTTTTCCCTTCTGTCAAATTTCTCATCATCTTCTTCTATTTCTCCTCCTCCTCCTCCTCTTCCTCCTCCTCCTTATACCTTTAATTCATTCATCATACACTCATGCATTGGTTCATTCATTCCTTTCACGTATGGTGTTGGGGATCCAACTCAGGACCTTTGAAAGTGTGAAGCCAGCACTCTAGTGCTGAGCCAAAACCCCAGCACCTGTCTTTTTGATTTTATGACTGTTTATATGAAATTCAGAGTCGCATTCTGCTATGGTTCACTGATATGTGGATTGACCTAGTCCTTGTTTTCTGGGAGACTTTTGGAAAATATACATGAATTATTAGGAGGTTGAAATGAAGAAACAAAGAGGAAATTCCCCAATTTCTTATTCTTAGATTCCATACTCTGACTCTGCCTACCTACTGTAAAAACTTTTAAACTCTTACTCCCCATTTCTATATCATTGCCAACAAGTGAACGTTCACTGCCCTACAACAAACCAGAGAACTCACATTGAACCATGTTTCCCCAGTAGAGACCAAGACACAATACTTATTAAAAAAAATACCCTAGTTATGAATCAGTAGGTAAAGCTTTATTTGAGTGTTAAATGTGCTCTAATTATGTGTTTGTGTGTGTGTTGATGTGTGTGGTGTGTGGGTGTGTGTGCTTGTGTGTAAAACAAGCACTGAGGTGTAAAATAAATGCAGGATTGCAACGGCCTTCTTAAAAATAAGAAGCAACTTTATCACATTTGAAGCCCAGTGAAGAATCTGCCTGATACTTAACCTACAATTAATTGAAATGTGAAAACTTCAGGCCTAGAAAAACAAAGCCAACATACATACTGAATCTAATCAGTCTGTCTCACCTGTTTTCTAATCACTCCTTTAAATAAACCTAAATTGCCAGCATAAAACATCAGTTGTTCTAAACGAATGGACGGATGTCCCCCGTCATGGGCTGTGTAAAATACATGGAGGATCCGGCACTGCTTGTTATCTAGAATGACTTCTGCCTGAACTACTATTGGAGAATGGTTGCTGATATACTGCGGTTCTTATACCAGTAAACTGGAATGAAGGTAATTTCAGGCTGCAAAGGAATCAATTGATTTTACTAACTGGTTTTTGGAAAACACTGCCATGAAAAATTATCAATATGTTCATAAAGGCATCTACATGTCTCTTCACAAGGGTTTTACTCAATGGGGGAGGTGGTGAGGTCTGGATATAACTGAACTGTCCATCAGTAGGTAGAACAATATAATGGGAATCAGAGTGCACATTCCGGTTTGAACTCAATCTAGGTAACATGGATTCATCTCTGTGTAATAGGCCTGCTTCTGGAAAACACAATGTAGAGCTCCAAAAGCAGAACGATTCTTTCAGAATACCATGTTATGTTTGTAAATAGATAGACAGATAGATATACAGGATTCAAAAATCTGAAAACGGTCCGGAAGTGTACATTTCAATAACTTACAATGTCAGTAGTGGGGGATTGATAGCAGATCAAGAAGACTGTGTCTGCATGCGAAATGGTTCAATTTTTGAAAGAGTTTTTTAAATGAAAATGGACAAAAAAATTGAAAGGGTTACAGTAAGTGTTGAGGAGTGACTTGGCCAAAGGAGCACAGAGGTGAGAAAGAATTAAGTAGAGTTCAATAGAACCAGGTATAATTTCTGTACACATGACTCCATGAACAGGAGCAAAGGGGACACTTAAAGAAATCATAGGACTAAGGAGAGATCAGGATTAGGAGGGTTTGTACTAGTCTAGAAATGCTGACCTGAAAACCAATTAAGTTTTCCACTCCTTCTTTGGAGGAACATTAGCTGTGCCGTGCTTTTCAAAAATGACTTGTCATAACTGATTTATGCCCATGTTAGCAACTCTTCTGAAATTACTTTGAAAGTAGACTAATGTGAGAGTTTCTCTTTAGAGATAATTCAAGTTACTTGCATAGGAAGTGGCAGCAGGTCTGGGGATGTTGTAGCTCAGTGGCAGTGACCTTGCCTAGCTTGGGGCTGGCCTGCCATGGACTTTCACCCCAAACACTTGCAAGAAAAGAAAAGGGAGGGAAGGGAGAGAGAAAGTTGGAAGGGAGGAAGGCAAAGTTGGAGGGATGCAGGGAGGTAGAAAAGAAGGAAGAAGAAAAGGGGAAAACCCAGGAAGGGAGGAAGGAAGCAAGGAAGGTAGGAAATAGGGAGAGCACAAGGGCAGGGAAAGGACTGAGTCACTCAAACAAAAGGCAAGGGACACAAAGACCAATAGAGGCCATAAAAGCTGTTTGAACAGTTTAGTCAGCTTTAGAATTTGAGTGACATCAAACTGAATGTTATTATGACTGGATGGAATCTTCCTACTAACCCCGCCTTGGCCTGGCCTAAACCAAATCAAGGGGTGGGTGGCATGGAGAGGAATTCTCTCTGGCTGGAGTGGGAGGGACCGAAACCTGTGGCACATGAGGATGCACTGGGTAGGGAAGCGGACAAGACTCCCCTGATGGGCAGTTGAGCACAACAAGGCTCCTGGGAGCCTTTGATCGTGGCTCCCACCGCCATACGCCCACCACCCACCATACGCTCAGCCCCTGAAGGGGATCACAGTGGTCTGCTCCGTTGCCTGGTGCAGGTTGGAGTTCCTGACCAAACACCTGAGTGTCCACAGCCTGTGTTGGCCTGCCTGGGCAGGCTGTGGTTGTGGTGGCAAGAGCCAAAGCTGTCTTGGCGTGATGGAGGAGCCAAGGGCTGCCTCTCAGCCATCCTAGTGGGTGGTTCTGGAAGAAGCACCCAGGGTTGTGGCAGCATTGTCCGAAGACATGAAGCCAGGCCTTCTTCCTTATGGCTTTCCTTGGGAGTTGGTGATGTGTACAGCTCTTGGATTTTTTGCTGTTCTCTCACTTTTCTGGAGAGGTTTTCAGTCGGTTCGTAGCAGGCTTTACGTGGGAAGAGAAAAAAGGCTGGCTCTAAATCTTGCTGGACTTATTGAGGCAAAATGTGGACTTCTTGAAAAAGTGAGCCTTGTTGAAAAAGAACATGAAGGCTTAGAATCATCTTTAAAGGATTGCAGGTTTGAGAAGGGTTCAAGAGAAGCACAACAGCTGGAGGCAACCGACGAAAAGCTGCATAGGCCCGAATCCAGCCATGGCGTTGAAATGCTCTTTCTAGAAGAAGAGCTCAAAGCACAGAAGGCTCAACATGGTCAACAGGATGAAACGATGGCGCATCTATCAAGAAGGATACAGTCCCTCCAAGGTGAATCTGAATCCCTCAGATCACAAATAGCTGAAGCTAAAACAAACTGGAGACTCTTTCAAGTGAATGAGGAAGAACTGAAGCTGGCAATCAAAGAGGTTTTGAATGAAGGATCCCTACTTCCGCCAACGCAGAGACCAACAATACAAGGAGAAGCTGAAGCACAGAGGCAACAAGGAGGTGTCCAATATAAAGCAAAAATCATATTAGAGGACTCTAAAGTAGCTGGAGAACA
This sequence comes from Callospermophilus lateralis, assembly GCF_048772815.1. Taxonomy (NCBI): domain Eukaryota; kingdom Metazoa; phylum Chordata; class Mammalia; order Rodentia; family Sciuridae; genus Callospermophilus; species Callospermophilus lateralis. The sequence goes on from NW_027513140.1 coordinate 32,575, forward strand.
AGTTCTAAGGGACACAGAAAATCACATGGAGTCTCTGAGTGAATGCTTGCTGAAGATGAAGGATAGATCTTCTCCAAGCCTGGGAGCCCAAAGGGATGGTGGTCACCTGGAACTGGGAAAGACGAGTGAACCCGAAATTGGTGCTCACTTGGAGGATGAGTCCAAAGGAGCTTTGAGGAACCTGGTTTATGGTGATAAGCTAAAGGCCTCCTTAGAAATCTTGGAAGGAGGAAGAAATCAAAAATGTACTTTCTCATCTGAAGTGGAGAAAACCACGGAAGACCTTACAGAACACCTTAAAAGTCTGCAGACTGAACAGGCATCCTTGCAGTCCGAAAATGCACAGCTGCAAAGTGAGAATGAGACCCTACAGAAGAACTTTAAAGTCATGATGGAACGCTGTCAAGAAAATATGATGAAACTGCACAGGAAATTAAGAGTGGAGGAAAACTGCCGTGTGGAGCAAAAGGAGAAACTTTCCAAAGTCGAAGAAAAGATGAGCCATACAATAAAAGAGCTGGAGACCTACAGAAAGAGAGCCCAATATCTTGAAGAACAATTGCAGAGTACCATTCGTTCCTGTCTGGGGAAGATTACTTCCTCCGAGAAAGAAGCAGATGCTAGTGAGTTGGCAGCTCGGATTGCTGAAAGAAACCTCAGTTATTTCAGGAAACAAAATGCACGCAACAGACAGAAATTAACTGAGAAGGAGCTTAGATTTGAACTTGTAGAAAAAGATCCCTATGATGCACTGGATGTTTCCAACTCAGCAATGGGCAGAAAGCCTTCTCCAAATGGGCCCTCACCAATAGGTCACCCTTCATCTGAAAGGAGACCTCCTCATTTTGAAAAGAGTGGTCCACTCACACTCTCACCTTTCACTCCAGTGGGAGGAGGAAGAGGGTCAAGGGGCCCTGGAGAATCCTCTGGACCATGCGACTAGCAGTAAAGGAAGAGAATCCAGCTGTCATAAGTTCACTGATTTTCAGAGAGCACCTTCTCAGGCTGGGCCCCTCTCTCCTCCAGGGGAACAGGCCAGCAGGCTGATGATCCCTCCGCCAGGCCAACCATATTCTTCTGATGCACGTCTTCCTCTACAAAGGCAAGATAGGTTTTACTCAAATTGTGGTAGAGCATCGGGACCAGCAGAACACAGAATTCCTAATATGCCTCCTTTGGACTCTGATGTGCCTGATTCACCTCTCCATGCTGAAAACCAAGCAACTGGCTCTGGCTCTGTGTTGGCACCTTTCCCTCCAGTCAGAGGTGCCTTGTTTCCAGTTGACCCAAGGAGTCAGTTCATGAGAAGAGGACCTTTTTTTTCCTCCACCTCTCCCAGGAAACTTGTCTGGGAACCTGGAGATTATTTTCCACCTGACCCGCCACCCACTCCATTTCCAATGCGAAGTGTCTATGCAGGGAGGGGGTTTTCCTCACAAAATCTTCCGCCAAGAGCTGGAATTCAGCCCTCTTCACCCCCATTCTGAAAGTACAAGTGAGTTGCCTGAAGGGTTCCTTCCACCTGCAAATGAGCCTGTTACTCAACATCCAGAACCAAACAAGAAACCTCATGCTGTTGCTCTCTCTTCAAATGTAATTTGACTTATCTCTCATTTTTAGTTTTTAAGTAACTGCTTTTAGTTCAGTAATTGACTATACTTTGGCTCCAATTGAAGCTCAATGAAACAATAATTCTTAAGATAGTATTTTGTAAATAAAGATGGTTTACGTAAGAATCTTATGAGTAAATTATTCCTATTTTATGTTATTCCAGAGAACGGCATTTAATCTGATGAAGCCACTCTTACATAAACAAGAATGGGAGTTCTAGGTCCTTGTAATCTAGCTGGTGGAAATATCTTTTAAACTCCAAACAAAGCAGTGTATTTAGTATGACTGTAGCAATTGTAAGGTGACTTTAGGCTTAATGAAAAAGTGTCACTGATTTAGAGACTGGTTGGGCATTTCAGCTAGTTTTTCCATATCAGAATAACTAGAGCATGGGAGGACTAAAGGAGAGAACACAACTAAACATGTCAAGGAAACAGGAGATCTCAACTACAAAGAAAAATGAAGACCTCTTTTTTATATTGGTTGCTTAAAACCTTACATAGCTCTTGAGATACCATATTTCCTACATTAGATTCAAGTGAGTTATGAACTCCCATTTTGACCCCATATACAGATTGCACAATCACATTGTTTACACATCCACGTTTTTACAAAATGCCACGTTAGTAACTGTTGTATTCTGCTACCTTTTCTAGCCTCTACTATCCCCCCTCTCCTGCCCTCCCATCTTCTCTCTCTATCCCGTCTGCTGTAATTTAACGTTTGGGAATTGGAAACCACACTTTAAACTCACTCTCCTCCCCTTTTTCCCTTCTGTCAAATTTCTCATCATCTTCTTCTATTTCTCCTCCTCCTCCTCCTCTTCCTCCTCCTCCTTATACCTTTAATTCATTCATCATACACTCATGCATTGGTTCATTCATTCCTTTCATGTATGGTGTTGGGGATCCAACTCAGGACCTTTGAAAGTGTGAAGCCAGCACTCTAGTGCTGAGCCAAAACCCCAGCACCTGTCTTTTTGATTTTATGACTGTTTATATGAAATTCAGAGTCGCATTCTGCTATGGTTCACTGATATGTGGATTGACCTAGTCCTTGTTTTCTGGGAGACTTTTGGAAAATATACATGAATTATTAGGAGGTTGAAATGAAGAAACAAAGAGGAAATTCCCCAATTTCTTATTCTTAGATTCCATACTCTGACTCTGCCTACCTACTGTAAAAACTTTTAAACTCTTACTCCCCATTTCTATATCATTGCCAACAAGTGAACGTTCACTGCCCTACAACAAACCAGAGAACTCACATTGAACCATGTTTCTCCAGTAGAGACCAAGACACAATACTTATTAAAAAAAATACCCTAGTTATGAATCAGTAGGTAAAGCTTTATTTGAGTATTAAGTGTGCTCTAATTATGTGTTTGTGTGTGTGTTGATGTGTGTGGTGTGTGGGTGTGTGTGCTTGTGTGTAAAACAAGCACTGAGGTGTAAAATAAATGCAGGATTGCAACGGCCTTCTTAAAAATAAGAAGCAACTATATCACATTTGAAGCCCAGTGAAGAATCTGCCTGATACTTAACCTACAATTAATTGAAATGTGAAAACTTCAGGCCTAGAAAAACAAAGCCAACATACATACTGAATCTAATCAGTCTGTCTCACCTGTTTTCTAATCACTCCTTTAAATAAACCTAAATTGCCAGCATAAAACATCAGTTGTTCTAAACGAATGGACGGATGTCCCCCGTCATGGGCTGTGTAAAATACATGGAGGATCCGGCACTGCTTGTTATCTAGAATGACTTCTGCCTGAACTACTATTGGAGAATGGTTGCTGATATACTGCGGTTCTTATACCAGTAAACTGGAATGAAGGTAATTTCAGGCTGCAAAGGAATCAATTGATTTTACTAACTGGTTTTTGGAAAACACTGCCATGAAAAATTATCAATATGTTCATAAAGGCATCTACATGTCTCTTCACAAGGGTTTTACTCAATGGGGGAGGTGGTGAGGTCTGGATATAACTGAACTGTCCATCAGTAGGTAGAACAATATAATGGGAATCAGAGTGCACATTCCGGTTTGAACTCAATCTAGGTAACATGGATTCATCTCTGTGTAATAGGCCTGCTTCTGGAAAACACAATGTAGAGCTCCAAAAGCAGAACGATTCTTTCAGAATACCATGTTATGTTTGTAAATAGATAGACAGATAGATATACAGGATTCAAAAATCTGAAAACGGTCCGGAAGTGTACATTTCAATAACTTACAATGTCAGTAGTGGGGGATTGATAGCAGATCAAGAAGACTGTGTCTGCATGCGAAATGGTTCAATTTTTGAAAGAGTTTTTTAAATGAAAATGGACAAAAAAATTGAAAGGGTTACAGTAAGTGTTGAGGAGTGACTTGGCCAAAGGAGCACAGAGGTGAGAAAGAATTAAGTAGAGTTCAATAGAACCAGGTATAATTTCTGTACACATGACTCCATGAACAGGAGCAAAGGGGACACTTAAAGAAATCATAGGACTAAGGAGAGATCAGGATTAGGAGGGTTTGTACTAGTCTAGAAATGCTGACCTGAAAACCAATTAAGTTTTCCACTCCTTCTTTGGAGGAACATTAGCTGTGCCGTGCTTTTCAAAAATGACTTGTCATAACTGATTTATGCCCATGTTAGCAACTCTTCTGAAATTACTTTGAAAGTAGACTAATGTGAGAGTTTCTCTTTAGAGATAATTCAAGTTACTTGCATAGGAAGTGGCAGCAGGTCTGGGGATGTTGTAGCTCAGTGGCAGTGACCTTGCCTAGCTTGGGGCTGGCCTGCCATGGACTTTCACCCCAAACACTTGCAAGAAAAGAAAAGGGAGGGAAGGGAGAGAGAAAGTTGGAAGGGAGGAAGGCAAAGTTGGAGGGATGCAGGGAGGTAGAAAAGAAGGAAGAAGAAAAGGGGAAAACCCAGGAAGGGAGGAAGGAAGCAAGGAAGGTAGGAAATAGGGAGAGCACAAGGGCAGGGAAAGGACTGAGTCACTCAAACAAAAGGCAAGGGACACAAAGACCAATAGAGGCCATAAAAGCTGTTTGAACAGTTTAGTCAGCTTTAGAATTTGAGTGACATCAAACTGAATGTTATTATGACTGGATGGAATCTTCCTACTAACCCCGCCTTGGCCTGGCCTAAACCAAATCAAGGGGTGGGTGGCATGGAGAGGAATTCTCTCTGGCTGGAGTGGGAGGGACCGAAACCTGTGGCACATGAGGATGCACTGGGTAGGGAAGCGGACAAGACTCCCCTGATGGGCAGTTGAGCACAACAAGGCTCCTGGGAGCCTTTGATCGTGGCTCCCACCGCCATACGCCCACCACCCACCATACGCTCAGCCCCTGAAGGGGATCACAGTGGTCTGCTCCGTTGCCTGGTGCAGGTTGGAGTTCCTGACCAAACACCTGAGTGTCCACAGCCTGTGTTGGCCTGCCTGGGCAGGCTGTGGTTGTGGTGGCAAGAGCCAAAGCTGTCTTGGCGTGATGGAGGAGCCAAGGGCTGCCTCTCAGCCATCCTAGTGGGTGGTTCTGGAAGAAGCACCCAGGGTTGTGGCAGCATTGTCCGAAGACATGAAGCCAGGCCATCTTCCTTATGGCTTTCCTTGGGAGTTGGTGATGTGTACAGCTCTTGGATTTTTTGCTGTTCTCTCACTTTTCTGGAGAGGTTTTCAGTCGGTTCGTAGCAGGCTTTACGTGGGAAGAGAAAAAAGGCTGGCTCTAAATCTTGCTGGACTTATTGAGGCAAAATGTGGACTTCTTGAAAAAGTGAGCCTTGTTGAAAAAGAACATGAAGGCTTAGAATCATCTTTAAAGGATTGCAGGTTTGAGAAGGGTTCAAGAGAAGCACAACAGCTGGAGGCAACCGACGAAAAGCTGCATAGGCCCGAATCCAGCCATGGCGTTGAAATGCTCTTTCTAGAAGAAGAGCTCAAAGCACAGAAGGCTCAACATGGTCAACAGGATGAAACGATGGCGCATCTATCAAGAAGGATACAGTCCCTCCAAGGTGAATCTGAATCCCTCAGATCACAAATAGCTGAAGCTAAAACAAACTGGAGACTCTTTCAAGTGAATGAGGAAGAACTGAAGCTGGCAATCAAAGAGGTTTTGAATGAAGGATCCCTACTTCCGCCAACGCAGAGACCAACAATACAAGGAGAAGCTGAAGCACAGAGGCAACAAGGAGGTGTCCAATATAAAGCAAAAATCATATTAGAGGACTCTAAAGTAGCTGGAGAACAAGTTCTAAGGGACACAGAAAATCACATGGAGTCTCTGAGTGAATGCTTGCTGAAGATGAAGGATAGATCTTCTCCAAGCCTGGGAGCCCAAAGGGATGGTGGTCACCTGGAACTGGGAAAGACGAGTGAACCCGAAATTGGTGCTCACTTGGAGGATGAGTCCAAAGGAGCTTTGAGGAACCTGGTTTATGGTGATAAGCTAAAGGCCTCCTTAGAAATCTTGGAAGGAGGAAGAAATCAAAAATGTACTTTCTCATCTGAAGTGGAGAAAACCACGGAAGACCTTACAGAACACCTTAAAAGTCTGCAGACTGAACAGGCATCCTTGCAGTCCGAAAATGCACAGCTGCAAAGTGAGAATGAGACCCTACAGAAGAACTTTAAAGTCATGATGGAACGCTGTCAAGAAAATATGATGAAACTGCACAGGAAATTAAGAGTGGAGGAAAACTGGCGTGTGGAGCAAAAGGAGAAACTTTCCAAAGTCGAAGAAAAGATGAGCCATACAATAAAAGAGCTGGAGACCTACAGAAAGAGAGCCCAATATCTTGAAGAACAATTGCAGAGTACCATTCGTTCCTGTCTGGGGAAGATTACTTCCTCCGAGAAAGAAGCAGATGCTAGTGAGTTGGCAGCTCGGATTGCTGAAAGAAACCTCAGTTATTTCAGGAAACAAAATGCACGCAATAGACAGAAATTAACTGAGAAGGAGCTTAGATTTGAACTTGTAGAAAAAGATCCCTATGATGCACTGGATGTTTCCAACTCAGCAATGGGCAGAAAGCCTTCTCCAAATGGGCCCTCACCAATAGGTCACCCTTCATCTGAAAGGAGACCTCCTCATTTTGAAAAGAGTGGTCCACTCACACTCTCACCTTTCACTCCAGTGGGAGGAGGAAGAGGGTCAAGGGGCCCTGGAGAATCCTCTGGACCATGCGACTAGCAGTAAAGGAAGAGAATCCAGCTGTCATAAGTTCACTGATTTTCAGAGAGCACCTTCTCAGGCTGGGCCCCTCTCTCCTCCAGGGGAACAGGCCAGCAGGCTGATGATCCCTCCGCCAGGCCAACCATATTCTTCTGATGCACGTCTTCCTCTACAAAGGCAAGATAGGTTTTACTCAAATTGTGGTAGAGCATCGGGACCAGCAGAACACAGAATTCCTAATATGCCTCCTTTGGACTCTGATGTGCCTGATTCACCTCTCCATGCTGAAAACCAAGCAACTGGCTCTGGCTCTGTGTTGGCACCTTTCCCTCCAGTCAGAGGTGCCTTGTTTCCAGTTGACCCAAGGAGTCAGTTCATGAGAAGAGGACCTTTTTTTTCCTCCACCTCTCCCAGGAAACTTGTCTGGGAACCTGGAGATTATTTTCCACCTGACCCGCCACCCACTCCATTTCCAATGCGAAGTGTCTATGCAGGGAGGGGGTTTTCCTCACAAAATCTTCCCCCAAGAGCTGGAATTCAGCCCTCTTCACCCCCATTCTGAAAGTACAAGTGAGTTGCCTGAAGGGTTCCTTCCACCTGCAAATGAGCCTGTTACTCAACATCCAGAACCAAACAAGAAACCTCATGCTGTTGCTCTCTCTTCAAATGTAATTTGACTTATCTCTCATTTTTAGTTTTTAAGTAACTGCTTTTAGCTCAGTAATTGACTATACTTTGGCTCCAATTGAAGCTCAATGAAACAATAATTCTTAAGATAGTATTTTGTAAATAAAGATGGTTTACGTAAGAATCTTATGAGTAAATTATTCCTATTTTATGTTATTCCAGAGAACGGCATTTAATCTGATGAAGCCACTCTTACATAAACAAGAATGGGAGTTCTAGGTCCTTGTAATCTAGCTGATGGAAATATCTTTTAAACTCCAAACAAAGAAGTGTATTTAGTATGACTGTAGCAATTGTAAAGTGACTTTAGGCTTAATGAAAAAGTGTCACTGATTTAGAGACTGGTTGGGCATTTCAGCTAGTTTTTCCATATCAGAATAACTAGAGCATGGGAGGACTAAAGGAGAGAACACAACTAAACATGTCAAGGAAACAGGAGATCTCAACTACAAAGAAAAATGAAGACCTCTTTTTTATATTGGTTGCTTAAAACCTTACATAGCTCTTGAGATACCATATTTCCTACATTAGATTCAAGTGAGTTATGAACTCCCATTTTGACCCCATATACAGATTGCACAATCACATTGTTTACACATCCACGTTTTTACAAAATGCCACGTTAGTAACTGTTGTATTCTGCTACCTTTTCTAGCCTCTACTATCCCCCCTCTCCTGCCCTCCCATCTTCTCTCTCTATCCCGTCTGCTGTAATTTAACGTTTGGGAATTGGAAACCACACTTTAAACTCACTCTCCTCCCCTTTTTCCCTTCTGTCAAATTTCTCATCATCTTCTTCTATTTCTCCTCCTCCTCCTCCTCTTCCTCCTCCTCCTTATACCTTTAATTCATTCATCATACACTCATGCATTGGTTCATTCATTCCTTTCACGTATGGTGTTGGGGATCCAACTCAGGACCTTTGAAAGTGTGAAGCCAGCACTCTAGTGCTGAGCCAAAACACCAGCACCTGTCTTTTTGATTTTATGACTGTTTATATGAAATTCAGAGTCGCATTCTGCTATGGTTCACTGATATGTGGATTGACCTAGTCCTTGTTTTCTGGGAGACTTTTGGAAAATATACATGAATTATTAGGAGGTTGAAATGAAGAAACAAAGAGGAAATTCCCCAATTTCTTATTCTTAGATTCCATACTCTGACTCTGCCTACCTACTGTAAAAACTTTTAAACTCTTACTCCCCATTTCTATATCATTGCCAACAAGTGAACGTTCACTGCCCTACAACAAACCAGAGAACTCACATTGAACCATGTTTCCCCAGTAGAGACCAAGACACAATACTTATTAAAAAAAATACCCTAGTTATGAATCAGTAGGTAAAGCTTTATTTGAGTGTTAAATGTGCTCTAATTATGTGTTTGTGTGTGTGTTGATGTGTGTGGTGTGTGGGTGTGTGTGCTTGTGTGTAAAACAAGCACTGAGGTGTAAAATAAATGCAGGATTGCAACGGCCTTCTTAAAAATAAGAAGCAACTTTATCACATTTGAAGCCCAGTGAAGAATCTGCCTGATACTTAACCTACAATTAATTGAAATGTGAAAACTTCAGGCCTAGAAAAACAAAGCCAACATACATACTGAATCTAATCAGTCTGTCTCACCTGTTTTCTAATCACTCCTTTAAATAAACCTAAATTGCCAGCATAAAACATCAGTTGTTCTAAACGAATGGACGGATGTCCCCCGTCATGGGCTGTGTAAAATACATGGAGGATCCGGCACTGCTTGTTATCTAGAATGACTTCTGCCTGAACTACTATTGGAGAATGGTTGCTGATATACTGCGGTTCTTATACCAGTAAACTGGAATGAAGGTAATTTCAGGCTGCAAAGGAATCAATTGATTTTACTAACTGGTTTTTGGAAAACACTGCCATGAAAAATTATCAATATGTTCATAAAGGCATCTACATGTCTCTTCACAAGGGTTTTACTCAATGGGGGAGGTGGTGAGGTCTGGATATAACTGAACTGTCCATCAGTAGGTAGAACAATATAATGGGAATCAGAGTGCACATTCCGGTTTGAACTCAATCTAGGTAACATGGATTCATCTCTGTGTAATAGGCCTGCTTCTGGAAAACACAATGTAGAGCTCCAAAAGCAGAACGATTCTTTCAGAATACCATGTTATGTTTGTAAATAGATAGACAGATAGATATACAGGAATCAAAAATCTGAAAACGGTCCGGAAGTGTACATTTCAATAACTTACAATGTCAGTAGTGGGGGATTGATAGCAGATCAAGAAGACTGTGTCTGCATGCGAAATGGTTCAATTTTTGAAAGAGTTTTTTAAATGAAAATTGACAAAAAAATTGAAAGGGTTACAGTAAGTGTTGAGGAGTGACTTGGCCAAAGGAGCACAGAGGTGAGAAAGAATTAAGAAGAGTTCAATAGAACCAGGTATAATTTCTGTACACATGACTCCATGAACAGGAGCAAAGGGGACACTTAAAGCTATCATAGGACTAAGGAGAGATCAGGATTAGGAGGGTTTGTACTAGTCTAGAAATGCTGACCTGAAAACCAATTAAGTTTTCCACTCCTTCTTTGGAGGAACATTAGCTGTGCCGTGCTTTTCAAAAATGACTTGTCATAACTGATTTATGCCCATGTTAGCAACTCTTCTGAAATTACTTTGAAAGTAGACTAATGTGAGAGTTTCTCTTTAGAGATAATTCAAGTTACTTGCATAGGAAGTGGCAGCAGGTCTGGGGATGTTGTAGCTCAGTGGCAGTGACCTTGCCTAGCTTGGGGCTGGCCTGCCATGGACTTTCACCCCAAACACTTGCAAGAAAAGAAAAGGGAGGGAAGGGAGAGAGAAAGTTGGAAGGGAGGAAGGCAAAGTTGGAGGGATGCAGGGAGGTAGAAAAGAAGGAAGAAGAAAAGGGGAAAACCCAGGAAGGGAGGAAGGAAGCAAGGAAGGTAGGAAATAGGGAGAGCACAAGGGCAGGGAAAGGACTGAGTCACTCAAACAAAAGGCAAGGGACACAAAGACCAATAGAGGCCATAAAAGCTGTTTGAACAGTTTAGTCAGCTTTAGAATTTGAGTGACATCAAACTGAATGTTATTATGACTGGATGGAATCTTCCTACTAACCCCGCCTTGGCCTGGCCTAAACCAAATCAAGGGGTGGGTGGCATGGAGAGGAATTCTCTCTGGCTGGAGTGGGAGGGACCGAAACCTGTGGCACATGAGGATGCACTGGGTAGGGAAGCGGACAAGACTCCCCTGATGGGCAGTTGAGCACAACAAGGCTCCTGGGAGCCTTTGATCATGGCTCCCACCGCCATACGCCCACCACCCACCATACGCTCAGCCCCTGAAGGGGATCACAGTGGTCTGCTCCGTTGCCTGGTGCAGGTTGGAGTTCCTGACCAAACACCTGAGTGTCCACAGCCTGTGTTGGCCTGCCTGGGCAGGCTGTGGTTGTGGTGGCAAGAGCCAAAGCTGTCTTGGCGTGATGGAGGAGCCAAGGGCTGCCTCTCAGCCATCCTAGTGGGTGGTTCTGGAAGAAGCACCCAGGGTTGTGGCAGCATTGTCCGAAGACATGAAGCCAGGCCATCTTCCTTATGGCTTTCCTTGGGAGTTGGTGATGTGTACAGCTCTTGGATTTTTTGCTGTTCTCTCACTTTTCTGGAGAGGTTTTCAGTCGGTTCGTAGCAGGCTTTACGTGGGAAGAGAAAAAAGGCTGGCTCTAAATCTTGCTGGACTTATTGAGGCAAAATGTGGACTTCTTGAAAAAGTGAGCCTTGTTGAAAAAGAACATGAAGGCTTAGAATCATCTTTAAAGGATTGCAGGTTTGAGAAGGGTTCAAGAGAAGCACAACAGCTGGAGGCAACCGACGAAAAGCTGCATAGGCCCGAATCCAGCCATGGCGTTGAAATGCTCTTTCTAGAAGAAGAGCTCAAAGCACAGAAGGCTCAACATGGTCAACAGGATGAAACGATGGCGCATCTATCAAGAAGGATACAGTCCCTCCAAGGTGAATCTGAATCCCTCAGATCACAAATAGCTGAAGCTAAAACAAACTGGAGACTCTTTCAAGTGAATGAGGAAGAACTGAAGCTGGCAATCAAAGAGGTTTTGAATGAAGGATCCCTACTTCCGCCAACGCAGAGACCAACAATACAAGGAGAAGCTGAAGCACAGAGGCAACAAGGAGGTGTCCAATATAAAGCAAAAATCATATTAGAGGACTCTAAAGTAGCTGGAGAACAAGTTCTAAGGGACACAGAAAATCACATGGAGTCTCTGAGTGAATGCTTGCTGAAGATGAAGGATAGATCTTCTCCAAGCCTGGGAGCCCAAAGGGATGGTGGTCACCTGGAACTGGGAAAGACGAGTGAACCCGAAATTGGTGCTCACTTGGAGGATGAGTCCAAAGGAGCTTTGAGGAACCTGGTTTATGGTGATAAGCTAAAGGCCTCCTTAGAAATCTTGGAAGGAGGAAGAAATCAAAAATGTACTTTCTCATCTGAAGTGGAGAAAACCACGGAAGACCTTACAGAACACCTTAAAAGTCTGCAGACTGAACAGGCATCCTTGCAGTCCGAAAATGCACAGCTGCAAAGTGAGAATGAGACCCTACAGAAGAACTTTAAAGTCATGATGGAACGCTGTCAAGAAAATATGATGAAACTGCACAGGAAATTAAGAGTGGAGGAAAACTGCCGTGTGGAGCAAAAGGAGAAACTTTCCAAAGTCGAAGAAAAGATGAGCCATACAATAAAAGAGCTGGAGACCTACAGAAAGAGAGCCCAATATCTTGAAGAACAATTGCAGAGTACCATTCGTTCCTGTCTGGGGAAGATTACTTCCTCCGAGAAAGAAGCAGATGCTAGTGAGTTGGCAGCTCGGATTGCTGAAAGAAACCTCAGTTATTTCAGGAAACAAAATGCACGCAACAGACAGAAATTAACTGAGAAGGAGCTTAGATTTGAACTTGTAGAAAAAGATCCCTATGATGCACTGGATGTTTCCAACTCAGCAATGGGCAGAAAGCCTTCTCCAAATGGGCCCTCACCAATAGGTCACCCTTCATCTGAAAGGAGACCTCCTCATTTTGAATAGAGTGGTCCACTCACACTCTCACCTTTCACTCCAGTGGGAGGAGGAAGAGGGTCAAGGGGCCCTGGAGAATCCTCTGGACCATGCGACTAGCAGTAAAGGAAGAGAATCCAGCTGTCATAAGTTCACTGATTTTCAGAGAGCACCTTCTCAGGCTGGGCCCCTCTCTCCTCCAGGGGAACAGGCCAGCAGGCTGATGATCCCTCCGCCAGGCCAACCATATTCTTCTGATGCACGTCTTCCTCTACAAAGGCAAGATAGGTTTTACTCAAATTGTGGTAGAGCATCGGGACCAGCAGAACACAGAATTCCTAATATGCCTCCTTTGGACTCTGATGTGCCTGATTCACCTCTCCATGCTGAAAACCAAGCAACTGGCTCTGGCTCTGTGTTGGCACCTTTCCCTCCAGTCAGAGGTGCCTTGTTTCCAGTTGACCCAAGGAGTCAGTTCATGAGAAGAGGACCTTTTTTTTCCTCCACCTCTCCCAGGAAACTTGTCTGGGAACCTGGAGATTATTTTCCACCTGACCCGCCACCCACTCCATTTCCAATGCGAAGTGTCTATGCAGGGAGGGGGTTTTCCTCACAAAATCTTCCCCCAAGAGCTGGAATTCAGCCCTCTTCACCCCCATTCTGAAAGTACAAGTGAGTTGCCTGAAGGGTTCCTTCCACCTGCAAATGAGCCTGTTACTCAACATCCAGAACCAAACAAGAAACCTCATGCTGTTGCTCTCTCTTCAAATGTAATTTGACTTATCTCTCATTTTTAGTTTTTAAGTAACTGCTTTTAGTTCAGTAATTGACTATACTTTGGCTCCAATTGAAGCTCAATGAAACAATAATTCTTAAGATAGTATTTTGTAAATAAAGATGGTTGACGTAAGAATCTTATGAGTAAATTATTCCTATTTTATGTTATTCCAGAGAACGGCATTTAATCTGATGAAGCCACTCTTACATAAACAAGAATGGGAGTTCTAGGTCCTTGTAATCTAGCTGGTGGAAATATCTTTTAAACTCCAAACAAAGAAGTGTATTTAGTATGACTGTAGCAATTGTAAAGTGACTTTAGGCTTAATGAAAAAGTGTCACTGATTTAGAGACTGGTTGGGCATTTCAGCTAGTTTTTCCATATCAGAATAACTAGAGCATGGGAGGACTAAAGGAGAGAACACAACTAAACATGTCAAGGAAACAGGAGATCTCAACTACAAAGAAAAATGAAGACCTCTTTTTTATATTGGTTGCTTAAAACCTTACATAGCTCTTGAGATACCATATTTCCTACATTAGATTCAAGTGAGTTATGAACTCCCATTTTGACCCCATATACAGATTGCACAATCACATTGTTTACACATCCACGTTTTTACAAAATGCCATGTTAGTAACTGTTGTATTCTGCTACCTTTTCTAGCCTCTACTATCCCCCCTCTCCTGCCCTCCCATCTTCTCTCTCTATCCCGTCTGCTGTAATTTAACGTTTGGGAATTGGAAACCACACTTTAAACTCACTCTCCTCCCCTTTTTCCCTTCTGTCAAATTTCTCATCATCTTCTTCTATTTCTCCTCCTCCTCCTCCTCTTCCTCCTCCTCCTTATACCTTTAATTCATTCATCATACACTCATGCATTGGTTCATTCATTCCTTTCACGTATGGTGTTGGGGATCCAACTCAGGACCTTTGAAAGTGTGAAGCCAGCACTCTAGTGCTGAGCCAAAACCCCAGCACCTGTCTTTTTGATTTTATGACTGTTTATATGAAATTCAGAGTCGCATTCTGCTATGGTTCACTGATATGTGGATTGACCTAGTCCTTGTTTTCTGGGAGACTTTTGGAAAATATACATGAATTATTAGGAGGTTGAAATGAAGAAACAAAGAGGAAATTCCCCAATTTCTTATTCTTAGATTCCATACTCTGACTCTGCCTACCTACTGTAAAAACTTTTAAACTCTTACTCCCCATTTCTATATCATTGCCAACAAGTGAACGTTCACTGCCCTACAACAAACCAGAGAACTCACATTGAACCATGTTTCCCCAGTAGAGACCAAGACACAATACTTATTAAAAAAAATACCCTAGTTATGAATCAGTAGGTAAAGCTTTATTTGAGTGTTAAATGTGCTCTAATTATGTGTTTGTGTGTGTGTTGATGTGTGTGGTGTGTGGGTGTGTGTGCTTGTGTGTAAAACAAGCACTGAGGTGTAAAATAAATGCAGGATTGCAACGGCCTTCTTAAAAATAAGAAGCAACTTTATCACATTTGAAGCCCAGTGAAGAATCTGCCTGATACTTAACCTACAATTAATTGAAATGTGAAAACTTCAGGCCTAGAAAAACAAAGCCAACATACATACTGAATCTAATCAGTCTGTCTCACCTGTTTTCTAATCACTCCTTTAAATAAACCTAAATTGCCAGCATAAAACATCAGTTGTTCTAAACGAATGGACGGATGTCCCCCGTCATGGGCTGTGTAAAATACATGGAGGATCCGGCACTGCTTGTTATCTAGAATGACTTCTGCCTGAACTACTATTGGAGAATGGTTGCTGATATACTGCGGTTCTTATACCAGTAAACTGGAATGAAGGTAATTTCAGGCTGCAAAGGAATCAATTGATTTTACTAACTGGTTTTTGGAAAACACTGCCATGAAAAATTATCAATATGTTCATAAAGGCATCTACATGTCTCTTCACAAGGGTTTTACTCAATGGGGGAGGTGGTGAGGTCTGGATATAACTGAACTGTCCATCAGTAGGTAGAACAATATAATGGGAATCAGAGTGCACATTCCGGTTTGAACTCAATCTAGGTAACATGGATTCATCTCTGTGTAATAGGCCTGCTTCTGGAAAACACAATGTAGAGCTCCAAAAGCAGAACGATTCTTTCAGAATACCATGTTATGTTTGTAAATAGATAGACAGATAGATATACAGGATTCAAAAATCTGAAAACGGTCCGGAAGTGTACATTTCAATAACTTACAATGTCAGTAGTGGGGGATTGATAGCAGATCAAGAAGACTGTGTCTGCATGCGAAATGGTTCAATTTTTGAAAGAGTTTTTTAAATGAAAATGGACAAAAAAATTGAAAGGGTTACAGTAAGTGTTGAGGAGTGACTTGGCCAAAGGAGCACAGAGGTGAGAAAGAATTAAGTAGAGTTCAATAGAACCAGGTATAATTTCTGTACACATGACTCCATGAACAGGAGCAAAGGGGACACTTAAAGAAATCATAGGACTAAGGAGAGATCAGGATTAGGAGGGTTTGTACTAGTCTAGAAATGCTGACCTGAAAACCAATTAAGTTTTCCACTCCTTCTTTGGAGGAACATTAGCTGTGCCGTGCTTTTCAAAAATGACTTGTCATAACTGATTTATGCCCATGTTAGCAACTCTTCTGAAATTACTTTGAAAGTAGACTAATGTGAGAGTTTCTCTTTAGAGATAATTCAAGTTACTTGCATAGGAAGTGGCAGCAGGTCTGGGGATGTTGTAGCTCAGTGGCAGTGACCTTGCCTAGCTTGGGGCTGGCCTGCCATGGACTTTCACCCCAAACACTTGCAAGAAAAGAAAAGGGAGGGAAGGGAGAGAGAAAGTTGGAAGGGAGGAAGGCAAAGTTGGAGGGATGCAGGGAGGTAGAAAAGAAGGAAGAAGAAAAGGGGAAAACCCAGGAAGGGAGGAAGGAAGCAAGGAAGGTAGGAAATAGGGAGAGCACAAGGGCAGGGAAAGGACTGAGTCACTCAAACAAAAGGCAAGGGACACAAAGACCAATAGAGGCCATAAAAGCTGTTTGAACAGTTTAGTCAGCTTTAGAATTTGAGTGACATCAAACTGAATGTTATTATGACTGGATGGAATCTTCCTACTAACCCCGCCTTGGCCTGGCCTAAACCAAATCAAGGGGTGGGTGGCATGGAGAGGAATTCTCTCTGGCTGGAGTGGGAGGGACCGAAACCTCTGGCACATGAGGATGCACTGGGTAGGGAAGCGGACAAGACTCCCCTGATGGGCAGTTGAGCACAACAAGGCTCCTGGGAGCCTTTGATCATGGCTCCCACCACCATACGCCCACCACCCACCATACGCTCAGCCCCTGAAGGGGATCACAGTGGTCTGCTCCGTTGCCTGGTGCAGGTTGGAGTTCCTGACCAAACACCTGAGTGTCCACAGCCTGTGTTGGCCTGCCTGGGCAGGCTGTGGTTGTGGTGGCAAGAGCCAAAGCTGTCTTGGCGTGATGGAGGAGCCAAGGGCTGCCTCTCAGCCATCCTAGTGGGTGGTTCTGGAAGAAGCACCCAGGGTTGTGGCAGCATTGTCCGAAGACATGAAGCCAGGCCATCTTCCTTATGGCTTTCCTTGGGAGTTGGTGATGTGTACAGCTCTTGGATTTTTTGCTGTTCTCTCACTTTTCTGGAGAGGTTTTCAGTCGGTTCGTAGCAGGCTTTACGTGGGAAGAGAAAAAAGGCTGGCTCTAAATCTTGCTGGACTTATTGAGGCAAAATGTGGACTTCTTGAAAAAGTGAGCCTTGTTGAAAAAGAACATGAAGGCTTAGAATCATCTTTAAAGGATTGCAGGTTTGAGAAGGGTTCAAGAGAAGCACAACAGCTGGAGGCAACCGACGAAAAGCTGCATAGGCCCGAATCCAGCCATGGCGTTGAAATGCTCTTTCTAGAAGAAGAGCTCAAAGCACAGAAGGCTCAACATGGTCAACAGGATGAAACGATGGCGCATCTATCAAGAAGGATACAGTCCCTCCAAGGTGAATCTGAATCCCTCAGATCACAAATAGCTGAAGCTAAAACAAACTGGAGACTCTTTCAAGTGAATGAGGAAGAACTGAAGCTGGCAATCAAAGAGGTTTTGAATGAAGGATCCCTACTTCCGCCAACGCAGAGACCAACAATACAAGGAGAAGCTGAAGCACAGAGGCAACAAGGAGGTGTCCAATATAAAGCAAAAATCATATTAGAGGACTCTAAAGTAGCTGGAGAACAAGTTCTAAGGGACACAGAAAATCACATGGAGTCTCTGAGTGAATGCTTGCTGAAGATGAAGGATAGATCTTCTCCAAGCCTGGGAGCCCAAAGGGATGGTGGTCACCTGGAACTGGGAAAGACGAGTGAACCCGAAATTGGTGCTCACTTGGAGGATGAGTCCAAAGGAGCTTTGAGGAACCTGGTTTATGGTGATAAGCTAAAGGCCTCCTTAGAAATCTTGGAAGGAGGAAGAAATCAAAAATGTACTTTCTCATCTGAAGTGGAGAAAACCACGGAAGACCTTACAGAACACCTTAAAAGTCTGCAGACTGAACAGGCATCCTTGCAGTCCGAAAATGCACAGCTGCAAAGTGAGAATGAGACCCTACAGAAGAACTTTAAAGTCATGATGGAACGCTGTCAAGAAAATATGATGAAACTGCACAGGAAATTAAGAGTGGAGGAAAACTGCCGTGTGGAGCAAAAGGAGAAACTTTCCAAAGTCGAAGAAAAGATGAGCCATACAATAAAAGAGCTGGAGACCTACAGAAAGAGAGCCCAATATCTTGAAGAACAATTGCAGAGTACCATTCGTTCCTGTCTGGGGAAGATTACTTCCTCCGAGAAAGAAGCAGATGCTAGTGAGTTGGCAGCTCGGATTGCTGAAAGAAACCTCAGTTATTTCAGGAAACAAAATGCACGCAACAGACAGAAATTAACTGAGAAGGAGCTTAGATTTGAACTTGTAGAAAAAGATCCCTATGATGCACTGGATGTTTCCAACTCAGCAATGGGCAGAAAGCCTTCTCCAAATGGGCCCTCACCAATAGGTCACCCTTCATCTGAAAGGAGACCTCCTCATTTTGAAAAGAGTGGTCCACTCACACTCTCACCTTTCACTCCAGTGGGAGGAGGAAGAGGGTCAAGGGGCCCTGGAGAATCCTCTGGACCATGCGACTAGCAGTAAAGGAAGAGAATCCAGCTGTCATAAGTTCACTGATTTGCAGAGAGCACCTTCTCAGACTGGGCCCCTCTCTCCTCCAGGGGAACAGGCCAGCAGGCTGATGATCCCTCCGCCAGGCCAACCATATTCTTCTGATGCACGTCTTCCTCTACAAAGGCAAGATAGGTTTTACTCAAATTGTGGTGGAGCATCAGGACCAGCAGAACACAGAATTCCTAATATGCCTCCTTTGGAGTCTGATGTGCCTGATTCACCTCTCCATGCTGAAAACCAAGCAACTGGCTCTGGCTCTGTGTTGGCACCTTTCCCTCCAGTCAGAGGTGCCTTGTTTCCAGTTGACCCAAGGAGTCAGTTCATGAGAAGAGGACCTTTTTTTTCCTCCACCTCTCCCAGGAAACTTGTCTGGGAACCTGGAGATTATTTTCCACCTGACCCGCCACCCACTCCATTTCCAATGCGAAGTGTCTATGCAGGGAGGGGGTTTTCCTCACAAAATCTTCCCCCAAGAGCTGGAATTCAGCCCTCTTCACCCCCATTCTGAAAGTACAAGTGAGTTGCCTGAAGGGTTCGTTCCACCTGCAAATGAGCCTGTTACTCAACATCCAGAACCAAACAAGAAACCTCATGCTGTTGCTCTCTCTTCAAATGTAATTTGACTTATCTCTCATTTTTAGTTTTTAAGTAACTGCTTTTAGTTCAGTAATTGACTATACTTTGGCTCCAATTGAAGCTCAATGAAACAATAATTCTTAAGATAGTATTTTGTAAATAAAGATGGTTTACGTAAGAATCTTATGAGTAAATTATTCCTATTTTATGTTATTCCAGAGAACGGCATTTAATCTGATGAAGCCACTCTTACATAAACAAGAATGGGAGTTCTAGGTCCTTGTAATCTAGCTGGTGGAAATATCTTTTAAACTCCAAACAAAGAAGTGTATTTAGTATGACTGTAGCAATTGTAAAGTGACTTTAGGCTTAATGAAAAAGTGTCACTGATTTAGAGACTGGTTGGGCATTTCAGCTAGTTTTTCCATATCAGAATAACTAGAGCATGGGAGGACTAAAGGAGAGAACACAACTAAACATGTCAAGGAAACAGGAGATCTCAACTACAAAGAAAAATGAAGACCTCTTTTTTATATTGGTTGCTTAAAACCTTACATAGCTCTTGAGATACCATATTTCCTACATTAGATTCAAGTGAGTTATGAACTCCCATTTTGACCCCATATACAGATTGCACAATCACATTGTTTACACATCCACGTTTTTACAAAATGCCATGTTAGTAACTGTTGTATTCTGCTACCTTTTCTAGCCTCTACTATCCCCCCTCTCCTGCCCTCCCATCTTCTCTCTCTATCCCGTCTGCTGTAATTTAATGTTTGGGAATTGGAAACCACACTTTAAACTCACTCTCCTCCCCTTTTTCCCTTCTGTCAAATTTCTCATCATCTTCTTCTATTTCTCCTCCTCCTCCTCCTCTTCCTCCTCCTCCTTATACCTTTAATTCATTCATCATACACTCATGCATTGGTTCATTCATTCCTTTCACGTATGGTGTTGGGGATCCAACTCAGGACCTTTGAAAGTGTGAAGCCAGCACTCTAGTGCTGAGCCAAAACCCCAGCACCTGTCTTTTTGATTTTATGACTGTTTATATGAAATTCAGAGTCGCATTCTGCTATGGTTCACTGATATGTGGATTGACCTAGTCCTTGTTTTCTGGGAGACTTTTGGAAAATATACATGAATTATTAGGAGGTTGAAATGAAGAAACAAAGAGGAAATTCCCCAATTTCTTATTCTTAGATTCCATACTCTGACTCTGCCTACCCACTGTAAAAACTTTTAAACTCTTACTCCCCATTTCTATATCATTGCCAACAAGTGAACGTTCACTGCCCTACAACAAACCAGAGAACTCACATTGAACCATGTTTCCCCAGTAGAGACCAAGACACAATACTTATTAAAAAAAATACCCTAGTTATGAATCAGTAGGTAAAGCTTTATTTGAGTGTTAAATGTGCTCTAATTATGTGTTTGTGTGTGTGTTGATGTGTGTGGTGTGTGGGTGTGTGTGCTTGTGTGTAAAACAAGCACTGAGGTGTAAAATAAATGCAGGATTGCAACGGCCTTCTTAAAAATAAGAAGCAACTTTATCACATTTGAAGCCCAGTGAAGAATCTGCCTGATACTTAACCTACAATTAATTGAAATGTGAAAACTTCAGGCCTAGAAAAACAAAGCCAACATACATACTGAATCTAATCAGTCTGTCTCACCTGTTTTCTAATCACTCCTTTAAATAAACCTAAATTGCCAGCATAAAACATCAGTTGTTCTAAACGAATGGACGGATGTCCCCCGTCATGGGCTGTGTAAAATACATGGAGGATCCGGCACTGCTTGTTATGTAGAATGACTTCTGCCTGAACTACTATTGGAGAATGGTTGCTGATATACTGCGGTTCTTATACCAGTAAACTGGAATGAAGGTAATTTCAGGCTGCAAAGGAATCAATTGATTTTACTAACTGGTTTTTGGAAAACACTGCCATGAAAAATTATCAATATGTTCATAAAGGCATCTACATGTCTCTTCACAAGGGTTTTACTCAATGGGGGAGGTGGTGAGGTCTGGATATAACTGAACTGTCCATCAGTAGGTAGAACAATATAATGGGAATCAGAGTGCACATTCCGGTTTGAACTCAATCTAGGTAACATGGATTCATCTCTGTGTAATAGGCCTGCTTCTGGAAAACACAATGTAGAGCTCCAAAAGCAGAACGATTCTTTCAGAATACCATGTTATGTTTGTAAATAGATAGACAGATAGATATACAGGATTCAAAAATCTGAAAACGGTCCGGAAGTGTACACTTCAATAACTTACAATGTCAGTAGTGGGGGATTGATAGCAGATCAAGAAGACTGTGTCTGCATGCGAAATGGTTCAATTTTTGAAAGAGTTTTTTAAATGAAAATGGACAAAAAAATTGAAAGGGTTACAGTAAGTGTTGAGGAGTGACTTGGCCAAAGGAGCACAGAGGTGAGAAAGAATTAAGTAGAGTTCAATAGAACCAGGTATAATTTCTGTACACATGACTCCATGAACAGGAGCAAAGGGGACACTTAAAGAAATCATAGGACTAAGGAGAGATCAGGATTAGGAGGGTTTGTACTAGTCTAGAAATGCTGACCTGAAAACCAATTAAGTTTTCCACTCCTTCTCTGGAGGAACATTAGCTGTGCCGTGCTTTTCAAAAATGACTTGTCATAACTGATTTATGCCCATGTTAGCAACTCTTCTGAAATTACTTTGAAAGTAGACTAATGTGAGAGTTTCTCTTTAGAGATAATTCAAGTTACTTGCATAGGAAGTGGCAGCAGGTCTGGGGATGTTGTAGCTCAGTGGCAGTGACCTTGCCTAGCTTGGGGCTGGCCTGCCATGGACTTTCACCCCAAACACTTGCAAGAAAAGAAAAGGGAGGGAAGGGAGAGAGAAAGTTGGAAGGGAGGAAGGCAAAGTTGGAGGGATGCAGGGAGGTAGAAAAGAAGGAAGAAGAAAAGGGGAAAACCCAGGAAGGGAGGAAGGAAGCAAGGAAGGTAGGAAATAGGGAGAGCACAAGGGCAGGGAAAGGACTGAGTCACTCAAACAAAAGGCAAGGGACACAAAGACCAATAGAGGCCATAAAAGCTGTTTGAACAGTTTAGTCAGCTTTAGAATTTGAGTGACATCAAACTGAATGTTATTATGACTGGATGGAATCTTCCTACTAACCCCGCCTTGGCCTGGCCTAAACCAAATCAAGGGGTGGGTGGCATGGAGAGGAATTCTCTCTGGCTGGAGTGGGAGGGACCGAAACCTGTGGCACATGAGGATGCACTGGGTAGGGAAGCGGACAAGACTCCCCTGATGGGCAGTTGAGCACAACAAGGCTCCTGGGAGCCTTTGATCATGGCTCCCACCGCCATACGCCCACCACCCACCATACGCTCAGCCCCTGAAGGGGATCACAGTGGTCTGCTCCGTTGCCTGGTGCAGGTTGGAGTTCCTGACCAAACACCTGAGTGTCCACAGCCTGTGTTGGCCTGCCTGGGCAGGCTGTGGTTGTGGTGGCAAGAGCCAAAGCTGTCTTGGCGTGATGGAGGAGCCAAGGGCTGCCTCTCAGCCATCCTAGTGGGTGGTTCTGGAAGAAGCACCCAGGGTTGTGGCAGCATTGTCCGAAGACATGAAGCCAGGCCATCTTCCTTATGGCTTTCCTTGGGAGTTGGTGATGTGTACAGCTCTTGGATTTTTTGCTGTTCTCTCACTTTTCTGGAGAGGTTTTCAGTCGGTTCGTAGCAGGCTTTACGTGGGAAGAGAAAAAAGGCTGGCTCTAAATCTTGCTGGACTTATTGAGGCAAAATGTGAACTTCTTGAAAAAGTGAGCCTTGTTGAAAAAGAACATGAAGGCTTAGAATCATCTTTAAAGGATTGCAGGTTTGAGAAGGGTTCAAGAGAAGCACAACAGCTGGAGGCAACCGACAAAAAGCTGCATAGGCCCGAATCCAGCCATGGCGTTGAAATGCTCTTTCTAGAAGAAGAGCTCAAAGCACAGAAGGCTCAACATGGTCAACAGGATGAAACGATGGCGCATCTATCAAGAAGGATACAGTCCCTCCAAGGTGAATCTGAATCCCTCAGATCACAAATAGCTGAAGCTAAAACAAACTGGAGACTCTTTCAAGTGAATGAGGAAGAACTGAAGCTGGCAATCAAAGAGGTTTTGAATGAAGGATCCCTACTTCCGCCAACGCAGAGACCAACAATACAAGGAGAAGCTGAAGCACAGAGGCAACAAGGAGGTGTCCAATATAAAGCAAAAATCATATTAGAGGACTCTAAAGTAGCTGGAGAACAAGTTCTAAGGGACACAGAAAATCACATGGAGTCTCTGAGTGAATGCTTGCTGAAGATGAAGGATAGATCTTCTCCAAGCCTGGGAGCCCAAAGGGATGGTGGTCACCTGGAACTGGGAAAGACGAGTGAACCCGAAATTGGTGCTCACTTGGAGGATGAGTCCAAAGGAGCTTTGAGGAACCTGGTTTATGGTGATAAGCTAAAGGCCTCCTTAGAAATCTTGGAAGGAGGAAGAAATCAAAAATGTACTTTCTCATCTGAAGTGGAGAAAACCACGGAAGACCTTACAGAACACCTTAAAAGTCTGCAGACTGAACAGGCATCCTTGCAGTCCGAAAATGCACAGCTGCAAAGTGAGAATGAGACCCTACAGAAGAACTTTAAAGTCATGATGGAACGCTGTCAAGAAAATATGATGAAACTGCACAGGAAATTAAGAGTGGAGGAAAACTGCCGTGTGGAGCAAAAGGAGAAACTTTCCAAAGTCGAAGAAAAGATGAGCCATACAATAAAAGAGCTGGAGACCTACAGAAAGAGAGCCCAATATCTTGAAGAACAATTGCAGAGTACCATTCGTTCCTGTCTGGGGAAGATTACTTCCTCCGAGAAAGAAGCAGATGCTAGTGAGTTGGCAGCTCGGATTGCTGAAAGAAACCTCAGTTATTTCAGGAAACAAAATGCACGCAACAGACAGAAATTAACTGAGAAGGAGCTTAGATTTGAACTTGTAGAAAAAGATCCCTATGATGCACTGGATGTTTCCAACTCAGCAATGGGCAGAAAGCCTTCTCCAAATGGGCCCTCACCAATAGGTCACCCTTCATCTGAAAGGAGACCTCCTCATTTTGAAAAGAGTGGTCCACTCACACTCTCACCTTTCACTCCAGTGGGAGGAGGAAGAGGGTCAAGGGGCCCTGGAGAATCCTCTGGACCATGCGACTAGCAGTAAAGGAAGAGAATCCAGCTGTCATAAGTTCACTGATTTTCAGAGAGCACCTTCTCAGACTGGGCCCCTCTCTCCTCCAGGGGAACAGGCCAGCAGGCTGATGATCCCTCCGCCAGGCCAACCATATTCTTCTGATGCACGTCTTCCTCTACAAAGGCAAGATAGGTTTTACTCAAATTGTGGTAGAGCATCAGGACCAGCAGAACACAGAATTCCTAATATGCCTCCTTTGGAGTCTGATGTGCCTGATTCACCTCTCCATGCTGAAAACCAAGCAACTGGCTCTGGCTCTGTGTTGGCACCTTTCCCTCCAGTCAGAGGTGCCTTGTTTCCAGTTGACCCAAGGAGTCAGTTCATGAGAAGAGGACCTTTTTTTTCCTCCACCTCTCCCAGGAAACTTGTCTGGGAACCTGGAGATTATTTTCCACCTGACCCGCCACCCACTCCATTTCCAATGCGAAGTGTCTATGCAGGGAGGGGGTTTTCCTCACAAAATCTTCCCCCAAGAGCTGGAATTCAGCCCTCTTCACCCCCATTCTGAAAGTACAAGTGAGTTGCCTGAAGGGTTCGTTCCACCTGCAAATGAGCCTGTTACTCAACATCCAGAACCAAACAAGAAACCTCATGCTGTTGCTCTCTCTTCAAATGTAATTTGACTTATCTCTCATTTTTAGTTTTTAAGTAACTGCTTTTAGTTCAGTAATTGACTATACTTTGGCTCCAATTGAAGCTCAATGAAACAATAATTCTTAAGATAGTATTTTGTAAATAAAGATGGTTTACGTAAGAATCTTATGAGTAAATTATTCCTATTTTATGTTATTCCAGAGAACGACATTTAATCTGATGAAGCCACTCTTACATAAACAAGAATGGGAGTTCTAGGTCCTTGTAATCTAGCTGGTGGAAATATCTTTTAAACTCCAAACAAAGAAGTGTATTTAGTATGACTGTAGCAATTGTAAAGTGACTTTAGGCTTAATGAAAAAGTGTCACTGATTTAGAGACTGGTTGGGCATTTCAGCTAGTTTTTCCATATCAGAATAACTAGAGCATGGGAGGACTAAAGGAGAGAACACAACTAAACATGTCAAGGAAACAGGAGATCTCAACTACAAAGAAAAATGAAGACCTCTTTTTTATATTGGTTGCTTAAAACCTTACATAGCTCTTGAGATACCATATTTCCTACATTAGATTCAAGTGAGTTATGAACTCCCATTTTGACCCCATATACAGATTGCACAATCACATTGTTTACACATCCACGTTTTTACAAAATGCCATGTTAGTAACTGTTGTATTCTGCTACCTTTTCTAGCCTCTACTATCCCCCCTCTCCTGCCCTCCCATCTTCTCTCTCTATCCCGTCTGCTGTAATTTAACGTTTGGGAATTGGAAACCACACTTTAAACTCACTCTCCTCCCCTTTTTCCCTTCTGTCAAATTTCTCATCATCTTCTTCTATTTCTCCTCCTCCTCCTCCTCTTCCTCCTCCTCCTTATACCTTTAATTCATTCATCATACACTCATGCATTGGTTCATTCATTCCTTTCACGTATGGTGTTGGGGATCCAACTCAGGACCTTTGAAAGTGTGAAGCCAGCACTCTAGTGCTGAGCCAAAACCCCAGCACCTGTCTTTTTGATTTTATGACTGTTTATATGAAATTCAGAGTCGCATTCTGCTATGGTTCACTGATATGTGGATTGACCTAGTCCTTGTTTTCTGGGAGACTTTTGGAAAATATACATGAATTATTAGGAGGTTGAAATGAAGAAACAAAGAGGAAATTCCCCAATTTCTTATTCTTAGATTCCATACTCTGACTCTGCCTACCCACTGTAAAAACTTTTAAACTCTTACTCCCCATTTCTATATCATTGCCAACAAGTGAACGTTCACTGCCCTACAACAAACCAGAGAACTCACATTGAACCATGTTTCCCCAGTAGAGACCAAGACACAATACTTATTAAAAAAAATACCCTAGTTATAAATCAGTAGGTAAAGCTTTATTTGAGTGTTAAATGTGCTCTAATTATGTGTTTGTGTGTGTGTTGATGTGTGTGGTGTGTGGGTGTGTGTGCTTGTGTGTAAAACAAGCACTGAGGTGTAAAATAAATGCAGGATTGCAACGGCCTTCTTAAAAATAAGAAGCAACTTTATCACATTTGAAGCCCAGTGAAGAATCTGCCTGATACTTAACCTACAATTAATTGAAATGTGAAAACTTCAGGCCTAGAAAAACAAAGCCAACATACATACTGAATCTAATCAGTCTGTCTCACCTGTTTTCTAATCACTCCTTTAAATAAACCTAAATTGCCAGCATAAAACATCAGTTGTTCTAAACGAATGGACGGATGTCCCCCGTCATGGGCTGTGTAAAATACATGGAGGATCCGGCACTGCTTGTTATCTAGAATGACTTCTGCCTGAACTACTATTGGAGAATGGTTGCTGATATACTGCGGTTCTTATACCAGTAAACTGGAATGAAGGTCATTTCAGGCTGCAAAGGAATCAATTGATTTTACTAACTGGTTTTTGGAAAACACTGCCATGAAAAATTATCAATATGTTCATAAAGGCATCTACATGTCTCTTCACAAGGGTTTTACTCAATGGGGGAGGTGGTGAGGTCTGGATATAACTGAACTGTCCATCAGTAGGTAGAACAATATAATGGGAATCAGAGTGCACATTCCGGTTTGAACTCAATCCAGGTAACATGGATTCATCTCTGTGTAATAGGCCTGCTTCTGGAAAACACAATGTAGAGCTCCAAAAGCAGAACGATTCTTTCAGAATACCATGTTATGTTTGTAAATAGATAGACAGATAGATATACAGGATTCAAAAATCTGAAAACGGTCCGGAAGTGTACATTTCAATAACTTACAATGTCAGTAGTGGGGGATTGATAGCAGATCAAGAAGACTGTGTCTGCATGCGAAATGGTTCAATTTTTGAAAGAGTTTTTTAAATGAAAATGGACAAAAAAATTGAAAGGGTTACAGTAAGTGTTGAGGAGTGACTTGGCCAAAGGAGCACAGAGGTGAGAAAGAATTAAGTAGAGTTCAATAGAACCAGGTATAATTTCTGTACACATGACTCCATGAACAGGAGCAAAGGGGACACTTAAAGAAATCATAGGACTAAGGAGAGATCAGGATTAGGAGGGTTTGTACTAGTCTAGAAATGCTGACCTGAAAACCAATTAAGTTTTCCACTCCTTCTCTGGAGGAACATTAGCTGTGCCGTGCTTTTCAAAAATGACTTGTCATAACTGATTTATGCCCATGTTAGCAACTCTTCTGAAATTACTTTGAAAGTAGACTAATGTGAGAGTTTCTCTTTAGAGATAATTCAAGTTACTTGCATAGGAAGTGGCAGCAGGTCTGGGGATGTTGTAGCTCAGTGGCAGTGACCTTGCCTAGCTTGGGGCTGGCCTGCCATGGACTTTCACCCCAAACACTTGCAAGAAAAGAAAAGGGAGGGAAGGGAGAGAGAAAGTTGGAAGGGAGGAAGGCAAAGTTGGAGGGATGCAGGGAGGTAGAAAAGAAGGAAGAAGAAAAGGGGAAAACCCAGGAAGGGAGGAAGGAAGCAAGGAAGGTAGGAAATAGGGAGAGCACAAGGGCAGGGAAAGGACTGAGTCACTCAAACAAAAGGCAAGGGACACAAAGACCAATAGAGGCCATAAAAGCTGTTTGAACAGTTTAGTCAGCTTTAGAATTTGAGTGACATCAAACTGAATGTTATTATGACTGGATGGAATCTTCCTACTAACCCCGCCTTGGCCTGGCCTAAACCAAATCAAGGGGTGGGTGGCATGGAGAGGAATTCTCTCTGGCTGGAGTGGGAGGGACCGAAACCTGTGGCACATGAGGATGCACTGGGTAGGGAAGCGGACAAGACTCCCCTGATGGGCAGTTGAGCACAACAAGGCTCCTGGGAGCCTTTGATCATGGCTCCCACCGCCATACGCCCACCACCCACCATACGCTCAGCCCCTGAAGGGGATCACAGTGGTCTGCTCCGTTGCCTGGTGCAGGTTGGAGTTCCTGACCAAACACCTGAGTGTCCACAGCCTGTGTTGGCCTGCCTGGGCAGGCTGTGGTTGTGGTGGCAAGAGCCAAAGCTGTCTTGGCGTGATGGAGGAGCCAAGGGCTGCCTCTCAGCCATCCTAGTGGGTGGTTCTGGAAGAAGCACCCAGGGTTGTGGCAGCATTGTCCGAAGACATGAAGCCAGGCCATCTTCCTTATGGCTTTCCTTGGGAGTTGGTGATGTGTACAGCTCTTGGATTTTTTGCTGTTCTCTCACTTTTCTGGAGAGGTTTTCAGTCGGTTCGTAGCAGGCTTTACGTGGGAAGAGAAAAAAGGCTGGCTCTAAATCTTGCTGGACTTATTGAGGCAAAATGTGAACTTCTTGAAAAAGTGAGCCTTGTTGAAAAAGAACATGAAGGCTTAGAATCATCTTTAAAGGATTGCAGGTTTGAGAAGGGTTCAAGAGAAGCACAACAGCTGGAGGCAACCGACGAAAAGCTGCATAGGCCCGAATCCAGCCATGGCGTTGAAATGCTCTTTCTAGAAGAAGAGCTCAAAGCACAGAAGGCTCAACATGGTCAACAGGATGAAACGATGGCGCATCTATCAAGAAGGATACAGTCCCTCCAAGGTGAATCTGAATCCCTCAGATCACAAATAGCTGAAGCTAAAACAAACTGGAGACTCTTTCAAGTGAATGAGGAAGAACTGAAGCTGGCAATCAAAGAGGTTTTGAATGAAGGATCCCTACTTCCGCCAACGCAGAGACCAACAATACAAGGAGAAGCTGAAGCACAGAGGCAACAAGGAGGTGTCCAATATAAAGCAAAAATCATATTAGAGGACTCTAAAGTAGCTGGAGAACAAGTTCTAAGGGACACAGAAAATCACATGGAGTCTCTGAGTGAATGCTTGCAGAAGATGAAGGATAGATCTTCTCCAAGCCTGGGAGCCCAAAGGGATGGTGGTCACCTGGAACTGGGAAAGACGAGTGAACCCGAAATTGGTGCTCACTTGGAGGATGAGTCCAAAGGAGCTTTGAGGAACCTGGTTTATGGTGATAAGCTAAAGGCCTCCTTAGAAATCTTGGAAGGAGGAAGAAATCAAAAATGTACTTTCTCATCTGAAGTGGAGAAAACCACGGAAGACCTTACAGAACACCTTAAAAGTCTGCAGACTGAACAGGCATCCTTGCAGTCCGAAAATGCACAGCTGCAAAGTGAGAATGAGACCCTACAGAAGAACTTTAAAGTCATGATGGAACGCTGTCAAGAAAATATGATGAAACTGCACAGGAAATTAAGAGTGGAGGAAAACTGCCGTGTGGAGCAAAAGGAGAAACTTTCCAAAGTCGAAGAAAAGATGAGCCATACAATAAAAGAGCTGGAGACCTACAGAAAGAGAGCCCAATATCTTGAAGAACAATTGCAGAGTACCATTCGTTCCTGTCTGGGGAAGATTACTTCCTCCGAGAAAGAAGCAGATGCTAGTGAGTTGGCAGCTCGGATTGCTGAAAGAAACCTCA
Source organism: Callospermophilus lateralis (assembly GCF_048772815.1). Classification (NCBI taxonomy): domain Eukaryota; kingdom Metazoa; phylum Chordata; class Mammalia; order Rodentia; family Sciuridae; genus Callospermophilus; species Callospermophilus lateralis. The sequence continues at coordinate 62,539 of NW_027513140.1, forward strand.
GTTATTTCAGGAAACAAAATGCACGCAACAGACAGAAATTAACTGAGAAGGAGCTTAGATTTGAACTTGTAGAAAAAGATCCCTATGATGCACTGGATGTTTCCAACTCAGCAATGGGCAGAAAGCCTTCTCCAAATGGGCCCTCACCAATAGGTCACCCTTCATCTGAAAGGAGACCTCCTCATTTTGAAAAGAGTGGTCCACTCACACTCTCACCTTTCACTCCAGTGGGAGGAGGAAGAGGGTCAAGGGGCCCTGGAGAATCCTCTGGACCATGCGACTAGCAGTAAAGGAAGAGAATCCAGCTGTCATAAGTTCACTGATTTTCAGAGAGCACCTTCTCAGACTGGGCCCCTCTCTCCTCCAGGGGAACAGGCCAGCAGGCTGATGATCCCTCCGCCAGGCCAACCATATTCTTCTGATGCACGTCTTCCTCTACAAAGGCAAGATAGGTTTTACTCAAATTGTGGTAGAGCATCAGGACCAGCAGAACACAGAATTCCTAATATGCCTCCTTTGGAGTCTGATGTGCCTGATTCACCTCTCCATGCTGAAAACCAAGCAACTGGCTCTGGCTCTGTGTTGGCACCTTTCCCTCCAGTCAGAGGTGCCTTGTTTCCAGTTGACCCAAGGAGTCAGTTCATGAGAAGAGGACCTTTTTTTTCCTCCACCTCTCCCAGGAAACTTGTCTGGGAACCTGGAGATTATTTTCCACCTGACCCGCCACCCACTCCATTTCCAATGCGAAGTGTCTATGCAGGGAGGGGGTTTTCCTCACAAAATCTTCCCCCAAGAGCTGGAATTCAGCCCTCTTCACCCCCATTCTGAAAGTACAAGTGAGTTGCCTGAAGGGTTCGTTCCACCTGCAAATGAGCCTGTTACTCAACATCCAGAACCAAACAAGAAACCTCATGCTGTTGCTCTCTCTTCAAATGTAATTTGACTTATCTCTCATTTTTAGTTTTTAAGTAACTGCTTTTAGTTCAGTAATTGACTATACTTTGGCTCCAATTGAAGCTCAATGAAACAATAATTCTTAAGATAGAATTTTGTAAATAAAGATGGTTTACGTAAGAATCTTATGAGTAAATTATTCCTATTTTATGTTATTCCAGAGAACGACATTTAATCTGATGAAGCCACTCTTACATAAACAAGAATGGGAGTTCTAGGTCCTTGTAATCTAGCTGGTGGAAATATCTTTTAAACTCCAAACAAAGAAGTGTATTTAGTATGACTGTAGCAATTGTAAAGTGACTTTAGGCTTAATGAAAAAGTGTCACTGATTTAGAGACTGGTTGGGCATTTCAGCTAGTTTTTCCATATCAGAATAACTAGAGCATGGGAGGACTAAAGGAGAGAACACAACTAAACATGTCAAGGAAACAGGAGATCTCAACTACAAAGAAAAATGAAGACCTCTTTTTTATATTGGTTGCTTAAAACCTTACATAGCTCTTGAGATACCATATTTCCTACATTAGATTCAAGTGAGTTATGAACTCCCATTTTGACCCCATATACAGATTGCACAATCACATTGTTTACACATCCACGTTTTTACAAAATGCCATGTTAGTAACTGTTGTATTCTGCTACCTTTTCTAGCCTCTACTATCCCCCCTCTCCTGCCCTCCCATCTTCTCTCTCTATCCCGTCTGCTGTAATTTAACGTTTGGGAATTGGAAACCACACTTTAAACTCACTCTCCTCCCCTTTTTCCCTTCTGTCAAATTTCTCATCATCTTCTTCTATTTCTCCTCCTCCTCCTCCTCTTCCTCCTCCTCCTTATACCTTTAATTCATTCATCATACACTCATGCATTGGTTCATTCATTCCTTTCACGTATGGTGTTGGGGATCCAACTCAGGACCTTTGAAAGTGTGAAGCCAGCACTCTAGTGCTGAGCCAAAACCCCAGCACCTGTCTTTTTGATTTTATGACTGTTTATATGAAATTCAGAGTCGCATTCTGCTATGGTTCACTGATATGTGGATTGACCTAGTCCTTGTTTTCTGGGAGACTTTTGGAAAATATACATGAATTATTAGGAGGTTGAAATGAAGAAACAAAGAGGAAATTCCCCAATTTCTTATTCTTAGATTCCATACTCTGACTCTGCCTACCCACTGTAAAAACTTTTAAACTCTTACTCCCCATTTCTATATCATTGCCAACAAGTGAACGTTCACTGCCCTACAACAAACCAGAGAACTCACATTGAACCATGTTTCCCCAGTAGAGACCAAGACACAATACTTATTAAAAAAAATACCCTAGTTATAAATCAGTAGGTAAAGCTTTATTTGAGTGTTAAATGTGCTCTAATTATGTGTTTGTGTGTGTGTTGATGTGTGTGGTGTGTGGGTGTGTGTGCTTGTGTGTAAAACAAGCACTGAGGTGTAAAATAAATGCAGGATTGCAACGGCCTTCTTAAAAATAAGAAGCAACTTTATCACATTTGAAGCCCAGTGAAGAATCTGCCTGATACTTAACCTACAATTAATTGAAATGTGAAAACTTCAGGCCTAGAAAAACAAAGCCAACATACATACTGAATCTAATCAGTCTGTCTCACCTGTTTTCTAATCACTCCTTTAAATAAACCTAAATTGCCAGCATAAAACATCAGTTGTTCTAAACGAATGGACGGATGTCCCCCGTCATGGGCTGTGTAAAATACATGGAGGATCCGGCACTGCTTGTTATCTAGAATGACTTCTGCCTGAACTACTATTGGAGAATGGTTGCTGATATACTGCGGTTCTTATACCAGTAAACTGGAATGAAGGTCATTTCAGGCTGCAAAGGAATCAATTGATTTTACTAACTGGTTTTTGGAAAACACTGCCATGAAAAATTATCAATATGTTCATAAAGGCATCTACATGTCTCTTCACAAGGGTTTTACTCAATGGGGGAGGTGGTGAGGTCTGGATATAACTGAACTGTCCATCAGTAGGTAGAACAATATAATGGGAATCAGAGTGCACATTCCGGTTTGAACTCAATCTAGGTAACATGGATTCATCTCTGTGTAATAGGCCTGCTTCTGGAAAACACAATGTAGAGCTCCAAAAGCAGAACGATTCTTTCAGAATACCATGTTATGTTTGTAAATAGATAGACAGATAGATATACAGGATTCAAAAATCTGAAAACGGTCCGGAAGTGTACATTTCAATAACTTACAATGTCAGTAGTGGGGGATTGATAGCAGATCAAGAAGACTGTGTCTGCATGCGAAATGGTTCAATTTTTGAAAGAGTTTTTTAAATGAAAATGGACAAAAAAATTGAAAGGGTTACAGTAAGTGTTGAGGAGTGACTTGGCCAAAGGAGCACAGAGGTGAGAAAGAATTAAGTAGAGTTCAATAGAACCAGGTATAATTTCTGTACACATGACTCCATGAACAGGAGCAAAGGGGACACTTAAAGAAATCATAGGACTAAGGAGAGATCAGGATTAGGAGGGTTTGTACTAGTCTAGAAATGCTGACCTGAAAACCAATTAAGTTTTCCACTCCTTCTCTGGAGGAACATTAGCTGTGCCGTGCTTTTCAAAAATGACTTGTCATAACTGATTTATGCCCATGTTAGCAACTCTTCTGAAATTACTTTGAAAGTAGACTAATGTGAGAGTTTCTCTTTAGAGATAATTCAAGTTACTTGCATAGGAAGTGGCAGCAGGTCTGGGGATGTTGTAGCTCAGTGGCAGTGACCTTGCCTAGCTTGGGGCTGGCCTGCCATGGACTTTCACCCCAAACACTTGCAAGAAAAGAAAAGGGAGGGAAGGGAGAGAGAAAGTTGGAAGGGAGGAAGGCAAAGTTGGAGGGATGCAGGGAGGTAGAAAAGAAGGAAGAAGAAAAGGGGAAAACCCAGGAAGGGAGGAAGGAAGCAAGGAAGGTAGGAAATAGGGAGAGCACAAGGGCAGGGAAAGGACTGAGTCACTCAAACAAAAGGCAAGGGACACAAAGACCAATAGAGGCCATAAAAGCTGTTTGAACAGTTTAGTCAGCTTTAGAATTTGAGTGACATCAAACTGAATGTTATTATGACTGGATGGAATCTTCCTACTAACCCCGCCTTGGCCTGGCCTAAACCAAATCAAGGGGTGGGTGGCATGGAGAGGAATTCTCTCTGGCTGGAGTGGGAGGGACCGAAACCTGTGGCACATGAGGATGCACTGGGTAGGGAAGCGGACAAGACTCCCCTGATGGGCAGTTGAGCACAACAAGGCTCCTGGGAGCCTTTGATCGTGGCTCCCACCGCCATACGCCCACCACCCACCATACGCTCAGCCCCTGAAGGGGATCACAGTGGTCTGCTCCGTTGCCTGGTGCAGGTTGGAGTTCCTGACCAAACACCTGAGTGTCCACAGCCTGTGTTGGCCTGCCTGGGCAGGCTGTGGTTGTGGTGGCAAGAGCCAAAGCTGTCTTGGCGTGATGGAGGAGCCAAGGGCTGCCTCTCAGCCATCCTAGTGGGTGGTTCTGGAAGAAGCACCCAGGGTTGTGGCAGCATTGTCCGAAGACATGAAGCCAGGCCATCTTCCTTATGGCTTTCCTTGGGAGTTGGTGATGTGTACAGCTCTTGGATTTTTTGCTGTTCTCTCACTTTTCTGGAGAGGTTTTCAGTCGGTTCGTAGCAGGCTTTACGTGGGAAGAGAAAAAAGGCTGGCTCTAAATCTTGCTGGACTTATTGAGGCAAAATGTGGACTTCTTGAAAAAGTGAGCCTTGTTGAAAAAGAACATGAAGGCTTAGAATCATCTTTAAAGGATTGCAGGTTTGAGAAGGGTTCAAGAGAAGCACAACAGCTGGAGGCAACCGACGAAAAGCTGCATAGGCCCGAATCCAGCCATGGCGTTGAAATGCTCTTTCTAGAAGAAGAGCTCAAAGCACAGAAGGCTCAACATGGTCAACAGGATGAAACGATGGCGCATCTATCAAGAAGGATACAGTCCCTCCAAGGTGAATCTGAATCCCTCAGATCACAAATAGCTGAAGCTAAAACAAACTGGAGACTCTTTCAAGTGAATGAGGAAGAACTGAAGCTGGCAATCAAAGAGGTTTTGAATGAAGGATCCCTACTTCCGCCAACGCAGAGACCAACAATACAAGGAGAAGCTGAAGCACAGAGGCAACAAGGAGGTGTCCAATATAAAGCAAAAATCATATTAGAGGACTCTAAAGTAGCTGGAGAACAAGTTCTAAGGGACACAGAAAATCACATGGAGTCTCTGAGTGAATGCTTGCTGAAGATGAAGGATAGATCTTCTCCAAGCCTGGGAGCCCAAAGGGATGGTGGTCACCTGGAACTGGGAAAGACGAGTGAACCCGAAATTGGTGCTCACTTGGAGGATGAGTCCAAAGGAGCTTTGAGGAACCTGGTTTATGGTGATAAGCTAAAGGCCTCCTTAGAAATCTTGGAAGGAGGAAGAAATCAAAAATGTACTTTCTCATCTGAAGTGGAGAAAACCACGGAAGACCTTACAGAACACCTTAAAAGTCTGCAGACTGAACAGGCATCCTTGCAGTCCGAAAATGCACAGCTGCAAAGTGAGAATGAGACCCTACAGAAGAACTTTAAAGTCATGATGGAACGCTGTCAAGAAAATATGATGAAACTGCACAGGAAATTAAGAGTGGAGGAAAACTGCCGTGTGGAGCAAAAGGAGAAACTTTCCAAAGTCGAAGAAAAGATGAGCCATACAATAAAAGAGCTGGAGACCTACAGAAAGAGAGCCCAATATCTTGAAGAACAATTGCAGAGTACCATTCGTTCCTGTCTGGGGAAGATTACTTCCTCCGAGAAAGAAGCAGATGCTAGTGAGTTGGCAGCTCGGATTGCTGAAAGAAACCTCAGTTATTTCAGGAAACAAAATGCACGCAACAGACAGAAATTAACTGAGAAGGAGCTTAGATTTGAACTTGTAGAAAAAGATCCCTATGATGCACTGGATGTTTCCAACTCAGCAATGGGCAGAAAGCCTTCTCCAAATGGGCCCTCACCAATAGGTCACCCTTCATCTGAAAGGAGACCTCCTCATTTTGAAAAGAGTGGTCCACTCACACTCTCACCTTTCACTCCAGTGGGAGGAGGAAGAGGGTCAAGGGGCCCTGGAGAATCCTCTGGACCATGCGACTAGCAGTAAAGGAAGAGAATCCAGCTGTCATAAGTTCACTGATTTGCAGAGAGCACCTTCTCAGACTGGGCCCCTCTCTCCTCCAGGGGAACAGGCCAGCAGGCTGATGATCCCTCCGCCAGGCCAACCATATTCTTCTGATGCACGTCTTCCTCTACAAAGGCAAGATAGGTTTTACTCAAATTGTGGTAGAGCATCGGGACCAGCAGAACACAGAATTCCTAATATGCCTCCTTTGGACTCTGATGTGCCTGATTCACCTCTCCATGCTGAAAACCAAGCAACTGGCTCTGGCTCTGTGTTGGCACCTTTCCCTCCAGTCAGAGGTGCCTTGTTTCCAGTTGACCCAAGGAGTCAGTTCATGAGAAGAGGACCTTTTTTTTCCTCCACCTCTCCCAGGAAACTTGTCTGGGAACCTGGAGATTATTTTCCACCTGACCCGCCACCCACTCCATTTCCAATGCGAAGTGTCTATGCAGGGAGGGGGTTTTCCTCACAAAATCTTCCCCCAAGAGCTGGAATTCAGCCCTCTTCACCCCCATTCTGAAAGTACAAGTGAGTTGCCTGAAGGGTTCGTTCCACCTGCAAATGAGCCTGTTACTCAACATCCAGAACCAAACAAGAAACCTCATGCTGTTGCTCTCTCTTCAAATGTAATTTGACTTATCTCTCATTTTTAGTTTTTAAGTAACTGCTTTTAGTTCAGTAATTGACTATACTTTGGCTCCAATTGAAGCTCAATGAAACAATAATTCTTAAGATAGTATTTTGTAAATAAAGATGGTTTACGTAAGAATCTTATGAGTAAATTATTCCTATTTTATGTTATTCCAGAGAACGGCATTTAATCTGATGAAGCCACTCTTACATAAACAAGAATGGGAGTTCTAGGTCCTTGTAATCTAGCTGATGGAAATATCTTTTAAACTCCAAACAAAGAAGTGTATTTAGTATGACTGTAGCAATTGTAAAGTGACTTTAGGCTTAATGAAAAAGTGTCACTGATTTAGAGACTGGTTGGGCATTTCAGCTAGTTTTTCCATATCAGAATAACTAGAGCATGGGAGGACTAAAGGAGAGAACACAACTAAACATGTCAAGGAAACAGGAGATCTCAACTACAAAGAAAAATGAAGACCTCTTTTTTATATTGGTTGCTTAAAACCTTACATAGCTCTTGAGATACCATATTTCCTACATTAGATTCAAGTGAGTTATGAACTCCCATTTTGACCCCACATACAGATTGCACAATCACATTGTTTACACATCCACGTTTTTACAAAATGCCATGTTAGTAACTGTTGTATTCTGCTACCTTTTCTAGCCTCTACTATCCCCCCTCTCCTGCCCTCCCATCTTCTCTCTCTATCCCGTCTGCTGTAATTTAACGTTTGGGAATTGGAAACCACACTTTAAACTCACTCTCCTCCCCTTTTTCCCTTCTGTCAAATTTCTCATCATCTTCTTCTATTTCTCCTCCTCCTCCTCCTCTTCCTCCTCCTCCTTATACCTTTAATTCATTCATCATACACTCATGCATTGGTTCATTCATTCCTTTCACGTATGGTGTTGGGGATCCAACTCAGGACCTTTGAAAGTGTGAAGCCAGCACTCTAGTGCTGAGCCAAAACCCCAGCACCTGTCTTTTTGATTTTATGACTGTTTATATGAAATTCAGAGTCGCATTCTGCTATGGTTCACTGATATGTGGATTGACCTAGTCCTTGTTTTCTGGGAGACTTTTGGAAAATATACATGAATTATTAGGAGGTTGAAATGAAGAAACAAAGAGGAAATTCCCCAATTTCTTATTCTTAGATTCCATACTCTGACTCTGCCTACCTACTGTAAAAACTTTTAAACTCTTACTCCCCATTTCTATATCATTGCCAACAAGTGAACGTTCACTGCCCTACAACAAACCAGAGAACTCACATTGAACCATGTGTCCCCAGTAGAGACCAAGACACAATACTTATTAAAAAAAAATACCCTAGTTATGAATCAGTAGGTAAAGCTTTATTTGAGTGTTAAATGTGCTCTAATTATGTGTTTGTGTGTGTGTTGATGTGTGTGGTGTGTGGGTGTGTGTGCTTGTGTGTAAAACAAGCACTGAGGTGTAAAATAAATGCAGGATTGCAACGGCCTTCTTAAAAATAAGAAGCAACTTTATCACATTTGAAGCCCAGTGAAGAATCTGCCTGATACTTAACCTACAATTAATTGAAATGTGAAAACTTCAGGCCTAGAAAAACAAAGCCAACATACATACTGAATCTAATCAGTCTGTCTCACCTGTTTTCTAATCACTCCTTTAAATAAACCTAAATTGCCAGCATAAAACATCAGTTGTTCTAAACGAATGGACGGATGTCCCCCGTCATGGGCTGTGTAAAATACATGGAGGATCCAGCACTGCTTGTTATCTAGAATGACTTCTGCCTGAACTACTATTGGAGAATGGTTGCTGATATACTGCGGTTCTTATACCAGTAAACTGGAATGAAGGTAATTTCAGGCTGCAAAGGAATCAATTGATTTTACTAACTGGTTTTTGGAAAACACTGCCATGAAAAATTATCAATATGTTCATAAAGGCATCTACATGTCTCTTCACAAGGGTTTTACTCAATGGGGGAGGTGGTGAGGTCTGGATATAACTGAACTGTCCATCAGTAGGTAGAACAATATAATGGGAATCAGAGTGCACATTCCGGTTTGAACTCAATCTAGGTAACATGGATTCATCTCTGTGTAATAGGCCTGCTTCTGGAAAACACAATGTAGAGCTCCAAAAGCAGAACGATTCTTTCAGAATACCATGTTATGTTTGTAAATAGATAGACAGATAGATATACAGGATTCAAAAATCTGAAAACGGTCCGGAAGTGTACATTTCAATAACTTACAATGTCAGTAGTGGGGGATTGATAGCAGATCAAGAAGACTGTGTCTGCATGCGAAATGGTTCAATTTTTGAAAGAGTTTTTTAAATGAAAATGGACAAAAAAATTGAAAGGGTTACAGTAAGTGTTGAGGAGTGACTTGGCCAAAGGAGCACAGAGGTGAGAAAGAATTAAGTAGAGTTCAATAGAACCAGGTATAATTTCTGTACACATGACTCCATGAACAGGAGCAAAGGGGACACTTAAAGAAATCATAGGACTAAGGAGAGATCAGGATTAGGAGGGTTTGTACTAGTCTAGAAATGCTGACCTGAAAACCAATTAAGTTTTCCACTCCTTCTTTGGAGGAACATTAGCTGTGCCGTGCTTTTCAAAAATGACTTGTCATAACTGATTTATGCCCATGTTAGCAACTCTTCTGAAATTACTTTGAAAGTAGACTAATGTGAGAGTTTCTCTTTAGAGATAATTCAAGTTACTTGCATAGGAAGTGGCAGCAGGTCTGGGGATGTTGTAGCTCAGTGGCAGTGACCTTGCCTAGCTTGGGGCTGGCCTGCCATGGACTTTCACCCCAAACACTTGCAAGAAAAGAAAAGGGAGGGAAGGGAGAGAGAAAGTTGGAAGGGAGGAAGGCAAAGTTGGAGGGATGCAGGGAGGTAGAAAAGAAGGAAGAAGAAAAGGGGAAAACCCAGGAAGGGAGGAAGGAAGCAAGGAAGGTAGGAAATAGGGAGAGCACAAGGGCAGGGAAAGGACTGAGTCACTCAAACAAAAGGCAAGGGACACAAAGACCAATAGAGGCCATAAAAGCTGTTTGAACAGTTTAGTCAGCTTTAGAATTTGAGTGACATCAAACTGAATGTTATTATGACTGGATGGAATCTTCCTACTAACCCCGCCTTGGCCTGGCCTAAACCAAATCAAGGGGTGGGTGGCATGGAGAGGAATTCTCTCTGGCTGGAGTGGGAGGGACCGAAACCTGTGGCACATGAGGATGCACTGGGTAGGGAAGCGGACAAGACTCCCCTGATGGGCAGTTGAGCACAACAAGGCTCCTGGGAGCCTTTGATCGTGGCTCCCACCGCCATACGCCCACCACCCACCATACGCTCAGCCCCTGAAGGGGATCACAGTGGTCTGCTCCGTTGCCTGGTGCAGGTTGGAGTTCCTGACCAAACACCTGAGTGTCCACAGCCTGTGTTGGCCTGCCTGGGCAGGCTGTGGTTGTGGTGGCAAGAGCCAAAGCTGTCTTGGCGTGATGGAGGAGCCAAGGGCTGCCTCTCAGCCATCCTAGTGGGTGGTTCTGGAAGAAGCACCCAGGGTTGTGGCAGCATTGTCCGAAGACATGAAGCCAGGCCATCTTCCTTATGGCTTTCCTTGGGAGTTGGTGATGTGTACAGCTCTTGGATTTTTTGCTGTTCTCTCACTTTTCTGGAGAGGTTTTCAGTCGGTTCGTAGCAGGCTTTACGTGGGAAGAGAAAAAAGGCTGGCTCTAAATCTTGCTGGACTTATTGAGGCAAAATGTGGACTTCTTGAAAAAGTGAGCCTTGTTGAAAAAGAACATGAAGGCTTAGAATCATCTTTAAAGGATTGCAGGTTTGAGAAGGGTTCAAGAGAAGCACAACAGCTGGAGGCAACCGACGAAAAGCTGCATAGGCCCGAATCCAGCCATGGCGTTGAAATGCTCTTTCTAGAAGAAGAGCTCAAAGCACAGAAGGCTCAACATGGTCAACAGGATGAAACGATGGCGCATCTATCAAGAAGGATACAGTCCCTCCAAGGTGAATCTGAATCCCTCAGATCACAAATAGCTGAAGCTAAAACAAACTGGAGACTCTTTCAAGTGAATGAGGAAGAACTGAAGCTGGCAATCAAAGAGGTTTTGAATGAAGGATCCCTACTTCCGCCAACGCAGAGACCAACAATACAAGGAGAAGCTGAAGCACAGAGGCAACAAGGAGGTGTCCAATATAAAGCAAAAATCATATTAGAGGACTCTAAAGTAGCTGGAGAAAAAGTTCTAAGGGACACAGAAAATCACATGGAGTCTCTGAGTGAATGCTTGCTGAAGATGAAGGATAGATCTTCTCCAAGCCTGGGAGCCCAAAGGGATGGTGGTCACCTGGAACTGGGAAAGACGAGTGAACCCGAAATTGGTGCTCACTTGGAGGATGAGTCCAAAGGAGCTTTGAGGAACCTGGTTTATGGTGATAAGCTAAAGGCCTCCTTAGAAATCTTGGAAGGAGGAAGAAATCAAAAATGTACTTTCTCATCTGAAGTGGAGAAAACCACGGAAGACCTTACAGAACACCTTAAAAGTCTGCAGACTGAACAGGCATCCTTGCAGTCCGAAAATGCACAGCTGCAAAGTGAGAATGAGACCCTACAGAAGAACTTTAAAGTCATGATGGAACGCTGTCAAGAAAATATGATGAAACTGCACAGGAAATTAAGAGTGGAGGAAAACTGGCGTGTGGAGCAAAAGGAGAAACTTTCCAAAGTCGAAGAAAAGATGAGCCATACAATAAAAGAGCTGGAGACCTACAGAAAGAGAGCCCAATATCTTGAAGAACAATTGCAGAGTACCATTCGTTCCTGTCTGGGGAAGATTACTTCCTCCGAGAAAGAAGCAGATGCTAGTGAGTTGGCAGCTCGGATTGCTGAAAGAAACCTCAGTTATTTCAGGAAACAAAATGCATGCAACAGACAGAAATTAACTGAGAAGGAGCTTAGATTTGAACTTGTAGAAAAAGATCCCTATGATGCACTGGATGTTTCCAACTCAGCAATGGGCAGAAAGCCTTCTCCAAATGGGCCCTCACCAATAGGTCACCCTTCATCTGAAAGGAGACCTCCTCATTTTGAAAAGAGTGGTCCACTCACACTCTCACCTTTCACTCCAGTGGGAGGAGGAAGAGGGTCAAGGGGCCCTGGAGAATCCTCTGGACCATGCGACTAGCAGTAAAGGAAGAGAATCCAGCTGTCATAAGTTCACTGATTTTCAGAGAGCACCTTCTCAGGCTGGGCCCCTCTCTCCTCCAGGGGAACAGGCCAGCAGGCTGATGATCCCTCCGCCAGGCCAACCATATTCTTCTGATGCACGTCTTCCTCTACAAAGGCAAGATAGGTTTTACTCAAATTGTGGTAGAGCATCGGGACCAGCAGAACACAGAATTCCTAATATGCCTCCTTTGGACTCTGATGTGCCTGATTCACCTCTCCATGCTGAAAACCAAGCAACTGGCTCTGGCTCTGTGTTGGCACCTTTCCCTCCAGTCAGAGGTGCCTTGTTTCCAGTTGACCCAAGGAGTCAGTTCATGAGAAGAGGACCTTTTTTTTCCTCCACCTCTCCCAGGAAACTTGTCTGGGAACCTGGAGATTATTTTCCACCTGACCCGCCACCCACTCCATTTCCAATGCGAAGTGTCTATGCAGGGAGGGGGTTTTCCTCACAAAATCTTCCCCCAAGAGCTGGAATTCAGCCCTCTTCACCCCCATTCTGAAAGTACAAGTGAGTTGCCTGAAGGGTTCCTTCCACCTGCAAATGAGCCTGTTACTCAACATCCAGAACCAAACAAGAAACCTCATGCTGTTGCTCTCTCTTCAAATGTAATTTGACTTATCTCTCATTTTTAGTTTTTAAGTAACTGCTTTTAGTTCAGTAATTGACTATACTTTGGCTCCAATTGAAGCTCAATGAAACAATAATTCTTAAGATAGTATTTTGTAAATAAAGATGGTTGACGTAAGAATCTTATGAGTAAATTATTCCTATTTTATGTTATTCCAGAGAACGGCATTTAATCTGATGAAGCCACTCTTACATAAACAAGAATGGGAGTTCTAGGTCCTTGTAATCTAGCTGGTGGAAATATCTTTTAAACTCCAAACAAAGAAGTGTATTTAGTATGACTGTAGCAATTGTAAAGTGACTTTAGGCTTAATGAAAAAGTGTCACTGATTTAGAGACTGGTTGGGCATTTCAGCTAGTTTTTCCATATCAGAATAACTAGAGCATGGGAGGACTAAAGGAGAGAACACAACTAAACATGTCAAGGAAACAGGAGATCTCAACTACAAAGAAAAATGAAGACCTCTTTTTTATATTGGTTGCTTAAAACCTTACATAGCTCTTGAGATACCATATTTCCTACATTAGATTCAAGTGAGTTATGAACTCCCATTTTGACCCCATATACAGATTGCACAATCACATTGTTTACACATCCACGTTTTTACAAAATGCCATGTTAGTAACTGTTGTATTCTGCTACCTTTTCTAGCCTCTACTATCCCCCCTCTCCTGCCCTCCCATCTTCTCTCTCTATCCCGTCTGCTGTAATTTAACGTTTGGGAATTGGAAATCACACTTTAAACTCACTCTCCTCCCCTTTTTCCCTTCTGTCAAATTTCTCATCATCTTCTTCTATTTCTCCTCCTCCTCCTCCTCTTCCTCCTCCTCCTTATACCTTTAATTCATTCATCATACACTCATGCATTGGTTCATTCATTCCTTTCACGTATGGTGTTGGGGATCCAACTCAGGACCTTTGAAAGTGTGAAGCCAGCACTCTAGTGCTGAGCCAAAACCCCAGAACCTGTCTTTTTGATTTTATGACTGTTTATATGAAATTCAGAGTCGCATTCTGCTATGGTTCACTGATATGTGGATTGACCTAGTCCTTGTTTTCTGGGAGACTTTTGGAAAATATACATGAATTATTAGGAGGTTAAAATGAAGAAACAAAGAGGAAATTCCCCAATTTCTTATTCTTAGATTCCATACTCTGACTCTGCCTACCTACTGTAAAAACTTTTAAACTCTTACTCCCCATTTCTATATCATTGCCAACAAGTGAACGTTCACTGCCCTACAACAAACCAGAGAACTCACATTGAACCATGTTTCCCCAGTAGAGACCAAGACACAATACTTATTAAAAAAAATACCCTAGTTATGAATCAGTAGGTAAAGCTTTATTTGAGTGTTAAATGTGCTCTAATTATGTGTTTGTGTGTGTGTTGATGTGTGTGGTGTGTGGGTGTGTGTGCTTGTGTGTAGAACAAGCACTGAGGTGTAAAATAAATGCAGGATTGCAACGGCCTTCTTAAAAATAAGAAGCAACTTTATCACATTTGAAGCCCAGTGAAGAATCTGCCTGATACTTAACCTACAATTAATTGAAATGTGAAAACTTCAGGCCTAGAAAAACAAAGCCAACATACATACTGAATCTAATCAGTCTGTCTCACCTGTTTTCTAATCACTCCTTTAAATAAACCTATATTGCCAGCATAAAACATCAGTTGTTCTAAACGAATGGACGGATGTCCCCCGTCATGGGCTGTGTAAAATACATGGAGGATCCGGCACTGCTTGTTATCTAGAATGACTTCTGCCTGAACTACTATTGGAGAATGGTTGCTGATATACTGCGGTTCTTATACCAGTAAACTGGAATGAAGGTCATTTCAGGCTGCAAAGGAATCAATTGATTTTACTAACTGGTTTTTGGAAAACACTGCCATGAAAAATTATCAATATGTTCATAAAGGCATCTACATGTCTCTTCACAAGGGTTTTACTCAATGGGGGAGGTGGTGAGGTCTGGATATAACTGAACTGTCCATCAGTAGGTAGAACAATATAATGGGAATCAGAGTGCACATTCCGGTTTGAACTCAATCTAGGTAACATGGATTCATCTCTGTGTAATAGGCCTGCTTCTGGAAAACACAATGTAGAGCTCCAAAAGCAGAACGATTCTTTCAGAATACCATGTTATGTTTGTAAATAGATAGACAGATAGATATACAGGAATCAAAAATCTGAAAACGGTCCGGAAGTGTACATTTCAATAACTTACAATGTCAGTAGTGGGGGATTGATAGCAGATCAAGAAGACTGTGTCTGCATGCGAAATGGTTCAATTTTTGAAAGAGTTTTTTAAATGAAAATGGACAAAAAAATTGAAAGGGTTACAGTAAGTGTTGAGGAGTGACTTGGCCAAAGGAGCACAGAGGTGAGAAAGAATTAAGTAGAGTTCAATAGAACCAGGTATAATTTCTGTACACATGACTCCATGAACAGGAGCAAAGGGGACACTTAAAGAAATCATAGGACTAAGGAGAGATCAGGATTAGGAGGGTTTGTACTAGTCTAGAAATGCTGACCTGAAAACCAATTAAGTTTTCCACTCCTTCTTTGGAGGAACATTAGCTGTGCCGTGCTTTTCAAAAATGACTTGTCATAACTGATTTATGCCCATGTTAGCAACTCTTCTGAAATTACTTTGAAAGTAGACTAATGTGAGAGTTTCTCTTTAGAGATAATTCACGTTACTTGCATAGGAAGTGGCAGCAGGTCTGGGGATGTTGTAGCTCAGTGGCAGTGACCTTGCCTAGCTTGGGGCTGGCCTGCCATGGACTTTCACCCCAAACACTTGCAAGAAAAGAAAAGGGAGGGAAGGGAGAGAGAAAGTTGGAAGGGAGGAAGGCAAAGTTGGAGGGATGCAGGGAGGTAGAAAAGAAGGAAGAAGAAAAGGGGAAAACCCAGGAAGGGAGGAAGGAAGCAAGGAAGGTAGGAAATAGGGAGAGCACAAGGGCAGGGAAAGGACTGAGTCACTCAAACAAAAGGCAAGGGACACAAAGACCAATAGAGGCCATAAAAGCTGTTTGAACAGTTTAGTCAGCTTTAGAATTTGAGTGACATCAAACTGAATGTTATTATGACTGGATGGAATCTTCCTACTAACCCCGCCTTGGCCTGGCCTAAACCAAATCAAGGGGTGGGTGGCATGGAGAGGAATTCTCTCTGGCTGGAGTGGGAGGGACCGAAACCTGTGGCACATGAGGATGCACTGGGTAGGGAAGCGGACAAGACTCCCCTGATGGGCAGTTGAGCACAACAAGGCTCCTGGGAGCCTTTGATCGTGGCTCCCACCGCCATACGCCCACCACCCACCATACGCTCAGCCCCTGAAGGGGATCACAGTGGTCTGCTCCGTTGCCTGGTGCAGTTTGGAGTTCCTGACCAAACACCTGAGTGTCCACAGCCTGTGTTGGCCTGCCTGGGCAGGCTGTGGTTATGGTGGCAAGAGCCAAAGCTGTCTTGGCGTGATGGAGGAGCCAAGGGCTGCCTCTCAGCCATCCTAGTGGGTGGTTCTGGAAGAAGCACCCAGGGTTGTGGCAGCATTGTCCGAAGACATGAAGCCAGGCCATCTTCCTTATGGCTTTCCTTGGGAGTTGGTGATGTGTACAGCTCTTGGATTTTTTGCTGTTCTCTCACTTTTCTGGAGAGGTTTTCAGTCGGTTCGTAGCAGGCTTTACGTGGGAAGAGAAAAAAGGCAGGCTCTAAATCTTGCTGGACTTATTGAGGCAAAATGTGGACTTCTTGAAAAAGTGAGCCTTGTTGAAAAAGAACATGAAGGCTTAGAATCATCTTTAATGGATTGCAGGTTTGAGAAGGGTTCAAGAGAAGCACAACAGCTGGAGGCAACCGACGAAAAGCTGCATAGGCCCGAATCCAGCCATGGCGTTGAAATGCTCTTTCTAGAAGAAGAGCTCAAAGCACAGAAGGCTCAACATGGTCAACAGGATGAAACGATGGCGCATCTATCAAGAAGGATACAGTCCCTCCAAGGTGAATCTGAATCCCTCAGATCACAAATAGCTGAAGCTAAAACAAACTGGAGACTCTTTCAAGTGAATGAGGAAGAACTGAAGCTGGCAATCAAAGAGGTTTTGAATGAAGGATCCCTACTTCCGCCAACGCAGAGACCAACAATACAAGGAGAAGCTGAAGCACAGAGGCAACAAGGAGGTGTCCAATATAAAGCAAAAATCATATTAGAGGACTCTAAAGTAGCTGGAGAACAAGTTCTAAGGGACACAGAAAATCACATGGAGTCTCTGAGTGAATGCTTGCTGAAGATGAAGGATAGATCTTCTCCAAGCCTGGGAGCCCAAAAGGGATGGTGGTCACCTGGAACTGGGAAAGACGAGTGAACCCGAAATTGGTGCTCACTTGGAGGATGAGTCCAAAGGAGCTTTGAGGAACCTGGTTTATGGTGATAAGCTAAAGGCCTCCTTAGAAAACTTGGAAGGAGGAAGAAATCAAAAATGTACTTTCTCATCTGAAGTGGAGAAAACCACGGAAGACCTTACAGAACACCTTAAAAGTCTGCAGACTGAAGAGGCATCCTTGCAGTCCGAAAATGCACAGCTGCAAAGTGAGAATGAGACCCTACAGAAGAACTTTAAAGTCATGATGGAACGCTGTCAAGAAAATATGATGAAACTGCACAGGAAATTAAGAGTGGAGGAAAACTGCCGTGTGGAGCAAAAGGAGAAACTTTCCAAAGTCGAAGAAAAGATGAGCCATACAATAAAAGAGCTGGAGACCTACAGAAAGAGAGCCCAATATCTTGAAGAACAATTGCAGAGTACCATTCGTTCCTGTCTGGGGAAGATTACTTCCTCCGAGAAAGAAGCAGATGCTAGTGAGTTGGCAGCTCGGATTGCTGAAAGAAACCTCAGTTATTTCAGGAAACAAAATGCACGCAACAGACAGAAATTAACTGAGAAGGAGCTTAGATTTGAACTTGTAGAAAAAGATCCCTATGATGCACTGGATGTTTCCAACTCAGCAATGGGCAGAAAGCCTTCTCCAAATGGGCCCTCACCAATAGGTCACCCTTCATCTGAAAGGAGACCTCCTCATTTTGAAAAGAGTGGTCCACTCACACTCTCACCTTTCACTCCAGTGGGAGGAGGAAGAGGGTCAAGGGGCCCTGGAGAATCCTCTGGACCATGCGACTAGCAGTAAAGGAAGAGAATCCAGCTGTCATAAGTTCACTGATTTTCAGAGAGCACCTTCTCAGGCTGGGCCCCTCTCTCCTCCAGGGGAACAGGCCAGCAGGCTGATGATCCCTCCGCCAGGCCAACCATATTCTTCTGATGCACGTCTTCCTCTACAAAGGCAAGATAGGTTTTACTCAAATTGTGGTAGAGCATCGGGACCAGCAGAACACAGAATTCCTAATATGCCTCCTTTGGACTCTGATGTGCCTGATTCACCTCTCCATGCTGAAAACCAAGCAACTGGCTCTGGCTCTGTGTTGGCACCTTTCCCTCCAGTCAGAGGTGCCTTGTTTCCAGTTGACCCAAGGAGTCAGTTCATGAGAAGAGGACCTTTTTTTTCCTCCACCTCTCCCAGGAAACTTGTCTGGGAACCTGGAGATTATTTTCCACCTGACCCGCCACCCACTCCATTTCCAATGCGAAGTGTCTATGCAGGGAGGGGGTTTTCCTCACAAAATCTTCCCCCAAGAGCTGGAATTCAGCCCTCTTCACCCCCATTCTGAAAGTACAAGTGAGTTGCCTGAAGGGTTCCTTCCACCTGCAAATGAGCCTGTTACTCAACATCCAGAACCAAACAAGAAACCTCATGCTGTTGCTCTCTCTTCCAATGTAATTTGACTTATCTCTCATTTTTAGTTTTTAAGTAACTGCTTTTAGTTCAGTAATTGACTATACTTTGGCTCCAATTGAAGCTCAATGAAACAATAATTCTTAAGATAGTATTTTGTAAATAAAGATGGTTGACGTAAGAATCTTATGAGTAAATTATTCCTATTTTATGTTATTCCAGAGAACGGCATTTAATCTGATGAAGCCACTCTTACATAAACAAGAATGGGAGTTCTAGGTCCTTGTAATCTAGCTGGTGGAAATATCTTTTAAACTCCAAACAAAGAAGTGTATTTAGTATGACTGTAGCAATTGTAAAGTGACTTTAGGCTTAATGAAAAAGTGTCACTGATTTAGAGACTGGTTGGGCATTTCAGCTAGTTTTTCCATATCAGAATAACTAGAGCATGGGAGGACTAAAGGAGAGAACACAACTAAACATGTCAAGGAAACAGGAGATCTCAACTACAAAGAAAAATGAAGACCTCTTTTTTATATTGGTTGCTTAAAACCTTACATAGCTCTTGAGATACCATATTTCCTACATTAGATTCAAGTGAGTTATGAACTCCCATTTTGACCCCATATACAGATTGCACAATCACATTGTTTACACATCCACGTTTTTACAAAATGCCATGTTAGTAACTGTTGTATTCTGCTACCTTTTCTAGCCTCTACTATCCCCCCTCTCCTGCCCTCCCATCTTCTCTCTCTATCCCGTCTGCTGTAATTTAACGTTTGGGAATTGGAAACCACACTTTAAACTCACTCTCCTCCCCTTTTTCCCTTCTGTCAAATTTCTCATCATCTTCTTCTATTTCTCCTCCTCCTCCTCCTCTTCCTCCTCCTCCTTATACCTTTAATTCATTCATCATACACTCATGCATTCGTTCATTCATTCCTTTCACGTATGGTGTTGGGGATCCAACTCAGGACCTTTGAAAGTGTGAAGCCAGCACTCTAGTGCTGAGCCAAAACCCCAGCACCTGTCTTTTTGATTTTATGACTGTTTATATGAAATTCAGAGTCGCATTCTGCTATGGTTCACTGATATGTGGATTGACCTAGTCCTTGTTTTCTGGGAGACTTTTGGAAAATATACATGAATTATTAGGAGGTTGAAATGAAGAAACAAAGAGAAAATTCCCCAATTTCTTATTCTTAGATTCCATACTCTGACTCTGCCTACCTACTGTAAAAACTTTTAAACTCTTACTCCCCATTTCTATATCATTGCTAACAAGTGAAGGTTCACTGCCCTACAACAAACCAGAGAACTCACATTGAACCATGTTTCCCCAGTAGAGACCAAGACACAATACTTATTAAAAAAAATACCCTAGTTATGAATCAGTAGGTAAAGCTTTATTTGAGTGTTAAATGTGCTCTAATTATGTGTTTGTGTGTGTGTTGATGTGTGTGGTGTGTGGGTGTGTGTGCTTGTGTGTAAAACAAGCACTGAGGTGTAAAATAAATGCAGGATTGCAACGGCCTTCTTAAAAATAAGAAGCAACTTTATCACATTTGAAGCCCAGTGAAGAATCTGCCTGATACTTAACCTACAATTAATTGAAATGTGAAAACTTCAGGCCTAGAAAAACAAAGCCAACATACATACTGAATCTAATCAGTCTGTCTCACCTGTTTTCTAATCACTCCTTTAAATAAACCTAAATTGCCAGCATAAAACATCAGTTGTTCTAAACGAATGGACGGATGTCCCCCGTCATGGGCTGTGTAAAATACATGGAGGATCCGGCACTGCTTGTTATCTAGAATGACTTCTGCCTGAACTACTATTGGAGAATGGTTGCTGATATACTGCGGTTCTTATACCAGTAAACTGGAATGAAGGTAATTTCAGGCTGCAAAGGAATCAATTGATTTTACTAACTGGTTTTTGGAAAACACTGCCATGAAAAATTATCAATATGTTCATAAAGGCATCTACATGTCTCTTCACAAGGGTTTTACTCAATGGGGGAGGTGGTGAGGTCTGGATATAACTGAACTGTCCATCAGTAGGTAGAACAATATAATGGGAATCAGAGTGCACATTCCGGTTTGAACTCAATCTAGGTAACATGGATTCATCTCTGTGTAATAGGCCTGCTTCTGGAAAACACAATGTAGAGCTCCAAAAGCAGAACGATTCTTTCAGAATACCATGTTATGTTTGTAAATAGATAGACAGATAGATATACAGGATTCAAAAATCTGAAAACGGTCCGGAAGTGTACATTTCAATAACTTACAATGTCAGTAGTGGGGGATTGATAGCAGATCAAGAAGACTGTGTCTGCATGCGAAATGGTTCAATTTTTGAAAGAGTTTTTTAAATGAAAATGGACAAAAAAATTGAAAGGGTTACAGTAAGTGTTGAGGAGTGACTTGGCCAAAGGAGCACAGAGGTGAGAAAGAATTAAGTAGAGTTCAATAGAACCAGGTATAATTTCTGTACACATGACTCCATGAACAGGAGCAAAGGGGACACTTAAAGAAATCATAGGACTAAGGAGAGATCAGGATTAGGAGGGTTTGTACTAGTCTAGAAATGCTGACCTGAAAACCAATTAAGTTTTCCACTCCTTCTCTGGAGGAACATTAGCTGTGCCGTGCTTTTCAAAAATGACTTGTCATAACTGATTTATGCCCATGTTAGCAACTCTTCTGAAATTACTTTGAAAGTAGACTAATGTGAGAGTTTCTCTTTAGAGATAATTCAAGTTACTTGCATAGGAAGTGGCAGCAGGTCTGGGGATGTTGTAGCTCAGTGGCAGTGACCTTGCCTAGCTTGGGGCTGGCCTGCCATGGACTTTCACCCCAAACACTTGCAAGAAAAGAAAAGGGAGGGAAGGGAGAGAGAAAGTTGGAAGGGAGGAAGGCAAAGTTGGAGGGATGCAGGGAGGTAGAAAAGAAGGAAGAAGAAAAGGGGAAAACCCAGGAAGGGAGGAAGGAAGCAAGGAAGGTAGGAAATAGGGAGAGCACAAGGGCAGGGAAAGGACTGAGTCACTCAAACAAAAGGCAAGGGACACAAAGACCAATAGAGGCCATAAAAGCTGTTTGAACAGTTTAGTCAGCTTTAGAATTTGAGTGACATCAAACTGAATGTTATTATGACTGGATGGAATCTTCCTACTAACCCCGCCTTGGCCTGGCCTAAACCAAATCAAGGGGTGGGTGGCATGGAGAGGAATTCTCTCTGGCTGGAGTGGGAGGGACCGAAACCTGTGGCACATGAGGATGCACTGGGTAGGGAAGCGGACAAGACTCCCCTGATGGGCAGTTGAGCACAACAAGGCTCCTGGGAGCCTTTGATCGTGGCTCCCACCGCCATACGCCCACCACCCACCATACGCTCAGCCCCTGAAGGGGATCACAGTGGTCTGCTCCGTTGCCTGGTGCAGGTTGGAGTTCCTGACCAAACACCTGAGTGTCCACAGCCTGTGTTGGCCTGCCTGGGCAGGCTGTGGTTGTGGTGGCAAGAGCCAAAGCTGTCTTGGCGTGATGGAGGAGCCAAGGGCTGCCTCTCAGCCATCCTAGTGGGTGGTTCTGGAAGAAGCACCCAGGGTTGTGGCAGCATTGTCCGAAGACATGAAGCCAGGCCATCTTCCTTATGGCTTTCCTTGGGAGTTGGTGATGTGTACAGCTCTTGGATTTTTTGCTGTTCTCTCACTTTTCTGGAGAGGTTTTCAGTCGGTTCGTAGCAGGCTTTACGTGGGAAGAGAAAAAAGGCTGGCTCTAAATCTTGCTGGACTTATTGAGGCAAAATGTGGACTTCTTGAAAAAGTGAGCCTTGTTGAAAAAGAACATGAAGGCTTAGAATCATCTTTAAAGGATTGCAGGTTTGAGAAGGGTTCAAGAGAAGCACAACAGCTGGAGGCAACCGACGAAAAGCTGCATAGGCCCGAATCCAGCCATGGCGTTGAAATGCTCTTTCTAGAAGAAGAGCTCAAAGCACAGAAGGCTCAACATGGTCAACAGGATGAAACGATGGCGCATCTATCAAGAAGGATACAGTCCCTCCAAGGTGAATCTGAATCCCTCAGATCACAAATAGCTGAAGCTAAAACAAACTGGAGACTCTTTCAAGTGAATGAGGAAGAACTGAAGCTGGCAATCAAAGAGGTTTTGAATGAAGGATCCCTACTTCCGCCAACGCAGAGACCAACAATACAAGGAGAAGCTGAAGCACAGAGGCAACAAGGAGGTGTCCAATATAAAGCAAAAATCATATTAGAGGACTCTAAAGTAGCTGGAGAACAAGTTCTAAGGGACACAGAAAATCACATGGAGTCTCTGAGTGAATGCTTGCTGAAGATGAAGGATAGATCTTCTCCAAGCCTGGGAGCCCAAAGGGATGGTGGTCACCTGGAACTGGGAAAGACGAGTGAACCCGAAATTGGTGCTCACTTGGAGGATGAGTCCAAAGGAGCTTTGAGGAACCTGGTTTATGGTGATAAGCTAAAGGCCTCCTTAGAAATCTTGGAAGGAGGAAGAAATCAAAAATGTACTTTCTCATCTGAAGTGGAGAAAACCACGGAAGACCTTACAGAACACCTTAAAAGTCTGCAGACTGAACAGGCATCCTTGCAGTCCGAAAATGCACAGCTGCAAAGTGAGAATGAGACCCTACAGAAGAACTTTAAAGTCATGATGGAACGCTGTCAAGAAAATATGATGAAACTGCACAGGAAATTAAGAGTGGAGGAAAACTGCCGTGTGGAGCAAAAGGAGAAACTTTCCAAAGTCGAAGAAAAGATGAGCCATACAATAAAAGAGCTGGAGACCTACAGAAAGAGAGCCCAATATCTTGAAGAACAATTGCAGAGTACCATTCGTTCCTGTCTGGGGAAGATTACTTCCTCCGAGAAAGAAGCAGATGCTAGTGAGTTGGCAGCTCGGATTGCTGAAAGAAACCTCAGTTATTTCAGGAAACAAAATGCACGCAACAGACAGAAATTAACTGAGAAGGAGCTTAGATTTGAACTTGTAGAAAAAGATCCCTATGATGCACTGGATGTTTCCAACTCAGCAATGGGCAGAAAGCCTTCTCCAAATGGGCCCTCACCAATAGGTCACCCTTCATCTGAAAGGAGACCTCCTCATTTTGAAAAGAGTGGTCCACTCACACTCTCACCTTTCACTCCAGTGGGAGGAGGAAGAGGGTCAAGGGGCCCTGGAGAATCCTCTGGACCATGCGACTAGCAGTAAAGGAAGAGAATCCAGCTGTCATAAGTTCACTGATTTTCAGAGAGCACCTTCTCAGGCTGGGCCCCTCTCTCCTCCAGGGGAACAGGCCAGCAGGCTGATGATCCCTCCGCCAGGCCAACCATATTCTTCTGATGCACGTCTTCCTCTACAAAGGCAAGATAGGTTTTACTCAAATTGTGGTAGAGCATCGGGACCAGCAGAACACAGAATTCCTAATATGCCTCCTTTGGACTCTGATGTGCCTGATTCACCTCTCCATGCTGAAAACCAAGCAACTGGCTCTGGCTCTGTGTTGGCACCTTTCCCTCCAGTCAGAGGTGCCTTGTTTCCAGTTGACCCAAGGAGTCAGTTCATGAGAAGAGGACCTTTTTTTTCCTCCACCTCTCCCAGGAAACTTGTCTGGGAACCTGGAGATTATTTTCCACCTGACCCGCCACCCACTCCATTTCCAATGCGAAGTGTCTATGCAGGGAGGGGGTTTTCCTCACAAAATCTTCCCCCAAGAGCTGGAATTCAGCCCTCTTCACCCCCATTCTGAAAGTACAAGTGAGTTGCCTGAAGGGTTCCTTCCACCTGCAAATGAGCCTGTTACTCAACATCCAGAACCAAACAAGAAACCTCATGCTGTTGCTCTCTCTTCAAATGTAATTTGACTTATCTCTCATTTTTAGTTTTTAAGTAACTGCTTTTAGTTCAGTAATTGACTATACTTTGGCTCCAATTGAAGCTCAATGAAACAATAATTCTTAAGATAGTATTTTGTAAATAAAGATGGTTGACGTAAGAATCTTATGAGTAAATTATTCCTATTTTATGTTATTCCAGAGAACGGCATTTAATCTGATGAAGCCACTCTTACATAAACAAGAATGGGAGTTCTAGGTCCTTGTAATCTAGCTGGTGGAAATATCTTTTAAACTCCAAACAAAGAAGTGTATTTAGTATGACTGTAGCAATTGTAAAGTGACTTTAGGCTTAATGAAAAAGTGTCACTGATTTAGAGACTGGTTGGGCATTTCAGCTAGTTTTTCCATATCAGAATAACTAGAGCATGGGAGGACTAAAGGAGAGAACACAACTAAACATGTCAAGGAAACAGGAGATCTCAACTACAAAGAAAAATGAAGACCTCTTTTTTATATTGGTTGCTTAAAACCTTACATAGCTCTTGAGATACCATATTTCCTACATTAGATTCAAGTGAGTTATGAACTCCCATTTTGACCCCATATACAGATTGCACAATCACATTGTTTACACATCCACGTTTTTACAAAATGCCATGTTAGTAACTGTTGTATTCTGCTACCTTTTCTAGCCTCTACTATCCCCCCTCTCCTGCCCTCCCATCTTCTCTCTCTATCCCGTCTGCTGTAATTTAACGTTTGGGAATTGGAAACCACACTTTAAACTCACTCTCCTCCCCTTTTTCCCTTCTGTCAAATTTCTCATCATCTTCTTCTATTTCTCCTCCTCCTCCTCCTCTTCCTCCTCCTCCTTATACCTTTAATTCATTCATCATACACTCATGCATTGGTTCATTCATTCCTTTCACGTATGGTGTTGGGGATCCAACTCAGGACCTTTGAAAGTGTGAAGCCAGCACTCTAGTGCTGAGCCAAAACCCCAGCACCTGTCTTTTTGATTTTATGACTGTTTATATGAAATTCAGAGTCGCATTCTGCTATGGTTCACTGATATGTGGATTGACCTAGTCCTTGTTTTCTGGGAGACTTTTGGAAAATATACATGAATTATTAGGAGGTTGAAATGAAGAAACAAAGAGAAAATTCCCCAATTTCTTATTCTTAGATTCCATACTCTGACTCTGCCTACCTACTGCAAAAACTTTTAAACTCTTACTCCCCATTTCTATATCATTGCCAACAAGTGAACGTTCACTGCCCTACAACAAACCAGAGAACTCACATTGAACCATGTTTCCCCAGTAGAGACCAAGACACAATACTTATTAAAAAAAATACCCTAGTTATGAATCAGTAGGTAAAGCTTTATTTGAGTGTTAAATGTGCTCTAATTATGTGTTTGTGTGTGTGTTGATGTGTGTGGTGTGTGGGTGTGTGTGCTTGTGTGTAAAACAAGCACTGAGGTGTAAAATAAATGCAGGATTGCAACGGCCTTCTTAAAAATAAGAAGCAACTTTATCACATTTGAAGCCCAGTGAAGAATCTGCCTGATACTTAACCTACAATTAATTGAAATGTGAAAACTTCAGGCCTAGAAAAACAAAGCCAACATACATACTGAATCTAATCAGTCTGTCTCACCTGTTTTCTAATCACTCCTTTAAATAAACCTAAATTGCCAGCATAAAACATCAGTTGTTCTAAACGAATGGACGGATGTCCCCCGTCATGGGCTGTGTAAAATACATGGAGGATCCGGCACTGCTTGTTATCTAGAATGACTTCTGCCTGAACTACTATTGGAGAATGGTTGCTGATATACTGCGGTTCTTATACCAGTAAACTGGAATGAAGGTAATTTCAGGCTGCAAAGGAATCAATTGATTTTACTAACTGGTTTTTGGAAAACACTGCCATGAAAAATTATCAATATGTTCATAAAGGCATCTACATGTCTCTTCACAAGGGTTTTACTCAATGGGGGAGGTGGTGAGGTCTGGATATAACTGAACTGTCCATCAGTAGGTAGAACAATATAATGGGAATCAGAGTGCACATTCCGGTTTGAACTCAATCTAGGTAACATGGATTCATCTCTGTGTAATAGGCCTGCTTCTGGAAAACACAATGTAGAGCTCCAAAAGCAGAACGATTCTTTCAGAATACCATGTTATGTTTGTAAATAGATAGACAGATAGATATACAGGATTCAAAAATCTGAAAACGGTCCGGAAGTGTACATTTCAATAACTTACAATGTCAGTAGTGGGGGATTGATAGCAGATCAAGAAGACTGTGTCTGCATGCGAAATGGTTCAATTTTTGAAAGAGTTTTTTAAATGAAAATGGACAAAAAAATTGAAAGGGTTACAGTAAGTGTTGAGGAGTGACTTGGCCAAAGGAGCACAGAGGTGAGAAAGAATTAAGTAGAGTTCAATAGAACCAGGTATAATTTCTGTACACATGACTCCATGAACAGGAGCAAAGGGGACACTTAAAGAAATCATAGGACTAAGGAGAGATCAGGATTAGGAGGGTTTGTACTAGTCTAGAAATGCTGACCTGAAAACCAATTAAGTTTTCCACTCCTTCTTTGGAGGAACATTAGCTGTGCCGTGCTTTTCAAAAATGACTTGTCATAACTGATTTATGCCCATGTTAGCAACTCTTCTGAAATTACTTTGAAAGTAGACTAATGTGAGAGTTTCTCTTTAGAGATAATTCAAGTTACTTGCATAGGAAGTGGCAGCAGGTCTGGGGATGTTGTAGCTCAGTGGCAGTGACCTTGCCTAGCTTGGGGCTGGCCTGCCATGGACTTTCACCCCAAACACTTGCAAGAAAAGAAAAGGGAGGGAAGGGAGAGAGAAAGTTGGAAGGGAGGAAGGCAAAGTTGGAGGGATGCAGGGAGGTAGAAAAGAAGGAAGAAGAAAAGGGGAAAACCCAGGAAGGGAGGAAGGAAGCAAGGAAGGTAGGAAATAGGGAGAGCACAAGGGCAGGGAAAGGACTGAGTCACTCAAACAAAAGGCAAGGGACACAAAGACCAATAGAGGCCATAAAAGCTGTTTGAACAGTTTAGTCAGCTTTAGAATTTGAGTGACATCAAACTGAATGTTATTATGACTGGATGGAATCTTCCTACTAACCCCGCCTTGGCCTGGCCTAAACCAAATCAAGGGGTGGGTGGCATGGAGAGGAATTCTCTCTGGCTGGAGTGGGAGGGACCGAAACCTGTGGCACATGAGGATGCACTGGGTAGGGAAGCGGACAAGACTCCCCTGATGGGCAGTTGAGCACAACAAGGCTCCTGGGAGCCTTTGATCATGGCTCCCACCGCCATACGCCCACCACCCACCATACGCTCAGCCCCTGAAGGGGATCACAGTGGTCTGCTCCGTTGCCTGGTGCAGGTTGGAGTTCCTGACCAAACACCTGAGTGTCCACAGCCTGTGTTGGCCTGCCTGGTCAGGCTGAGGTTGTGGTGGCAAGAGCCAAAGCTGTCTTGGCGTGATGGAGGAGCCAAGGGCTGCCTCTCAGCCATCCTAGTGGGTGGTTCTGGAAGAAGCACCCAGGGTTGTGGCAGCATTGTCCGAAGACATGAAGCCAGGCCATCTTCCTTATGGCTTTCCTTGGGAGTTGGTGATGTGTACAGCTCTTGGATTTTTTGCTGTTCTCTCACTTTTCTGGAGAGGTTTTCAGTCGGTTCGTAGCAGGCTTTACGTGGGAAGAGAAAAAAGGCTGGCTCTAAATCTTGCTGGACTTATTGAGGCAAAATGTGGACTTCTTGAAAAAGTGAGCCTTGTTGAAAAAGAACATGAAGGCTTAGAATCATCTTTAAAGGATTGCAGGTTTGAGAAGGGTTCAAGAGAAGCACAACAGCTGGAGGCAACCGACGAAAAGCTGCATAGGCGCGAATCCAGCCATGGCGTTGAAATGCTCTTTCTAGAAGAAGAGCTCAAAGCACAGAAGGCTCAACATGGTCAACAGGATGAAACGATGGCGCATCTATCAAGAAGGATACAGTCCCTCCAAGGTGAATCTGAATCCCTCAGATCACAAATAGCTGAAGCTCAAACAAACTGGAGACTCTTTCAAGTGAATGAGGAAGAACTGAAGCTGGCAATCAAAGAGGTTTTGAATGAAGGATCCCTACTTCCGCCAACGCAGAGACCAACAATACAAGGAGAAGCTGAAGCACAGAGGCAACAAGGAGGTGTCCAATATAAAGCAAAAATCATATTAGAGGACTCTAAAGTAGCTGGAGAACAAGTTCTAAGGGACACAGAAAATCACATGGAGTCTCTGAGTGAATGCTTGCTGAAGATGAAGGATAGATCTTCTCCAAGCCTGGGAGCCCAAAGGGATGGTGGTCACCTGGAACTGGGAAAGACAAGTGAACCCGAAATTGGTGCTCACTTGGAGGATGAGTCCAAAGGAGCTTTGAGGAACCTGGTTTATGGTGATAAGCTAAAGGCCTCCTTAGAAATCTTGGAAGGAGGAAGAAATCAAAAATGTACTTTCTCATCTGAAGTGGAGAAAACCACGGAAGACCTTACAGAACACCTTAAAAGTCTGCAGACTGAAGAGGCATCCTTGCAGTCCGAAAATGCACAGCTGCAAAGTGAGAATGAGACCCTACAGAAGAACTTTAAAGTCATGATGGAACGCTGTCAAGAAAATATGATGAAACTGCACAGGAAATTAAGAGTGGAGGAAAACTGCCGTGTGGAGCAAAAGGAGAAACTTTCCAAAGTCGAAGAAAAGATGAGCCATACAATAAAAGAGCTGGAGACCTACAGAAAGAGAGCCCAATATCTTGAAGAACAATTGCAGAGTACCATTCGTTCCTGTCTGGGGAAGATTACTTCCTCCGAGAAAGAAGCAGATGCTAGTGAGTTGGCAGCTCGGATTGCTGAAAGAAACCTCAGTTATTTCAGGAAACAAAATGCACGCAACAGACAGAAATTAACTGAGAAGGAGCTTAGATTTGAACTTGTAGAAAAAGATCCCTATGATGCACTGGATGTTTCCAACTCAGCAATGGGCAGAAAGCCTTCTCCAAATGGGCCCTCACCAATAGGTCACCCTTCATCTGAAAGGAGACCTCCTCATTTTGAAAAGAGTGGTCCACTCACACTCTCACCTTTCACTCCAGTGGGAGGAGGAAGAGGGTCAAGGGGCCCTGGAGAATCCTCTGGACCATGCGACTAGCAGTAAAGGAAGAGAATCCAGCTGTCATAAGTTCACTGATTTTCAGAGAGCACCTTCTCAGGCTGGGCCCCTCTCTCCTCCAGGGGAACAGGCCAGCAGGCTGATGATCCCTCCGCCAGGCCAACCATATTCTTCTGATGCACGTCTTCCTCTACAAAGGCAAGATAGGTTTTACTCAAATTGTGGTAGAGCATCGGGACCAGCAGAACACAGAATTCCTAATATGCCTCCTTTGGACTCTGATGTGCCTGATTCACCTCTCCATGCTGAAAACCAAGCAACTGGCTCTGGCTCTGTGTTGGCACCTTTCCCTCCAGTCAGAGGTGCCTTGTTTCCAGTTGACCCAAGGAGTCAGTTCATGAGAAGAGGACCTTTTTTTTCCTCCACCTCTCCCAGGAAACTTGTCTGGGAACCTGGAGATTATTTTCCACCTGACCCGCCACCCACTCCATTTCCAATGCGAAGTGTCTATGCAGGGAGGGGGTTTTCCTCACAAAATCTTCCCCCAAGAGCTGGAATTCAGCCCTCTTCACCCCCATTCTGAAAGTACAAGTGAGTTGCCTGAAGGGTTCCTTCCACCTGCAAATGAGCCTGTTACTCAACATCCAGAACCAAACAAGAAACCTCATGCTGTTGCTCTCTCTTCAAATGTAATTTGACTTATCTCTCATTTTTAGTTTTTAAGTAACTGCTTTTAGCTCAGTAATTGACTATACTTTGGCTCCAATTGAAGCTCAATGAAACAATAATTCTTAAGATAGTATTTTGTAAATAAAGATGGTTGACGTAAGAATCTTATGAGTAAATTATTCCTATTTTATGTTATTCCAGAGAACGGCATTTAATCTGATGAAGCCACTCTTACATAAACAAGAATGGGAGTTCTAGGTCCTTGTAATCTAGCTGGTGGAAATATCTTTTAAACTCCAAACAAAGAAGTGTATTTAGTATGACTGTAGCAATTGTAAAGTGACTTTAGGCTTAATGAAAAAGTGTCACTGATTTAGAGACTGGTTGGGCATTTCAGCTAGTTTTTCCATATCAGAATAACTAGAGCATGGGAGGACTAAAGGAGAGAACACAACTAAACATGTCAAGGAAACAGGAGATCTCAACTACAAAGAAAAATGAAGACCTCTTTTTTATATTGGTTGCTTAAAACCTTACATAGCTCTTGAGATACCATATTTCCTACATTAGATTCAAGTGAGTTATGAACTCCCATTTTGACCCCATATACAGATTGCACAATCACATTGTTTACACATCCACGTTTTTACAAAATGCCATGTTAGTAACTGTTGTATTCTGCTACCTTTTCTAGCCTCTACTATCCCCCCTCTCCTGCCCTCCCATCTTCTCTCTCTATCCCGTCTGCTGTAATTTAACGTTTGGGAATTGGAAACCACACTTTAAACTCACTCTCCTCCCCTTTTTCCCTTCTGTCAAATTTCTCATCATCTTCTTCTATTTCTCCTCCTCCTCCTCCTCTTCCTCCTCCTCCTTATACCTTTAATTCATTCATCATACACTCATGCATTCGTTCATTCATTCCTTTCACGTATGGTGTTGGGGATCCAACTCAGGACCTTTGAAAGTGTGAAGCCAGCACTCTAGTGCTGAGCCAAAACCCCAGCACCTGTCTTTTTGATTTTATGACTGTTTATATGAAATTCAGAGTCACATTCTGCTATGGTTCACTGATATGTGGATTGACCTAGTCCTTGTTTTCTGGGAGACTTTTGGAAAATATACATGAATTATTAGGAGGTTGAAATGAAGAAACAAAGAGGAAATTCCCCAATTTCTTATTCTTAGATTCCATACTCTGACTCTGCCTACCTACTGTAAAAACTTTTAAACTCTTACTCCCCATTTCTATATCATTGCCAACAAGTGAACGTTCACTGCCCTACAACAAACCAGAGAACTCACATTGAACCATGTTTCCCCAGTAGAGACCAAGACACAATACTTATTAAAAAAAATACCCTAGTTATGAATCAGTAGGTAAAGCTTTATTTGAGTGTTAAATGTGCTCTAATTATGTGTTTGTGTGTGTGTTGATGTGTGTGGTGTGTGGGTGTGTGTGCTTGTGTGTAAAACAAGCACTGAGGTGTAAAATAAATGCAGGATTGCAACGGCCTTCTTAAAAATAAGAAGCAACTTTATCACATTTGAAGCCCAGTGAAGAATCTGCCTGATACTTAACCTACAATTAATTGAAATGTGAAAACTTCAGGCCTAGAAAAACAAAGCCAACATACATACTGAATCTAATCAGTCTGTCTCACCTGTTTTCTAATCACTCCTTTAAATAAACCTAAATTGCCAGCATAAAACATCAGTTGTTCTAAACGAATGGACGGATGTCCCCCGTCATGGGCTGTGTAAAATACATGGAGGATCCGGCACTGCTTGTTATCTAGAATGACTTCTGCCTGAACTACTATTGGAGAATGGTTGCTGATATACTGCGGTTCTTATACCAGTAAACTGGAATGAAGGTAATTTCAGGCTGCAAAGGAATCAATTGATTTTACTAACTGGTTTTTGGAAAACACTGCCATGAAAAATTATCAATATGTTCATAAAGGCATCTACATGTCTCTTCACAAGGGTTTTACTCAATGGGGGAGGTGGTGAGGTCTGGATATAACTGAACTGTCCATCAGTAGGTAGAACAATATAATGGGAATCAGAGTGCACATTCCGGTTTGAACTCAATCTAGGTAACATGGATTCATCTCTGTGTAATAGGCCTGCTTCTGGAAAACACAATGTAGAGCTCCAAAAGCAGAACGATTCTTTCAGAATACCATGTTATGTTTGTAAATAGATAGACAGATAGATATACAGGATTCAAAAATCTGAAAACGGTCCGGAAGTGTACATTTCAATAACTTACAATGTCAGTAGTGGGGGATTGATAGCAGATCAAGAAGACTGTGTCTGCATGCGAAATGGTTCAATTTTTGAAAGAGTTTTTTAAATGAAAATGGACAAAAAAATTGAAAGGGTTACAGTAAGTGTTGAGGAGTGACTTGGCCAAAGGAGCACAGAGGTGAGAAAGAATTAAGTAGAGTTCAATAGAACCAGGTATAATTTCTGTACACATGACTCCATGAACAGGAGCAAAGGGGACACTTAAAGAAATCATAGGACTAAGGAGAGATCAGGATTAGGAGGGTTTGTACTAGTCTAGAAATGCTGACCTGAAAACCAATTAAGTTTTCCACTCCTTCTTTGGAGGAACATTAGCTGTGCCGTGCTTTTCAAAAATGACTTGTCATAACTGATTTATGCCCATGTTAGCAACTCTTCTGAAATTACTTTGAAAGTAGACTAATGTGAGAGTTTCTCTTTAGAGATAATTCAAGTTACTTGCATAGGAAGTGGCAGCAGGTCTGGGGATGTTGTAGCTCAGTGGCAGTGACCTTGCCTAGCTTGGGGCTGGCCTGCCATGGACTTTCACCCCAAACACTTGCAAGAAAAGAAAAGGGAGGGAAGGGAGAGAGAAAGTTGGAAGGGAGGAAGGCAAAGTTGGAGGGATGCAGGGAGGTAGAAAAGAAGGAAGAAGAAAAGGGGAAAACCCAGGAAGGGAGGAAGGAAGCAAGGAAGGTAGGAAATAGGGAGAGCACAAGGGCAGGGAAAGGACTGAGTCACTCAAACAAAAGGCAAGGGACACAAAGACCAATAGAGGCCATAAAAGCTGTTTGAACAGTTTAGTCAGCTTTAGAATTTGAGTGACATCAAACTGAATGTTATTATGACTGGATGGAATCTTCCTACTAACCCCGCCTTGGCCTGGCCTAAACCAAATCAAGGGGTGGGTGGCATGGAGAGGAATTCTCTCTGGCTGGAGTGGGAGGGACCGAAACCTCTGGCACATGAGGATGCACTGGGTAGGGAAGCGGACAAGACTCCCCTGATGGGCAGTTGAGCACAACAAGGCTCCTGGGAGCCTTTGATCATGGCTCCCACCGCCATACGCCCACCACCCACCATACGCTCAGCCCCTGAAGGGGATCACAGTGGTCTGCTCCGTTGCCTGGTGCAGGTTGGAGTTCCTGACCAAACACCTGAGTGTCCACAGCCTGTGTTGGCCTGCCTGGGCAGGCTGTGGTTGTGGTGGCAAGAGCCAAAGCTGTCTTGGCGTGATGGAGGAGCCAAGGGCTGCCTCTCAGCCATCCTAGTGGGTGGTTCTGGAAGAAGCACCCAGGGTTGTGGCAGCATTGTCCGAAGACATGAAGCCAGGCCATCTTCCTTATGGCTTTCCTTGGGAGTTGGTGATGTGTACAGCTCTTGGATTTTTTGCTGTTCTCTCACTTTTCTGGAGAGGTTTTCAGTCGGTTCGTAGCAGGCTTTACGTGGGAAGAGAAAAAAGGCTGGCTCTAAATCTTGCTGGACTTATTGAGGCAAAATGTGGACTTCTTGAAAAAGTGAGCCTTGTTGAAAAAGAACATGAAGGCTTAGAATCATCTTTAAAGGATTGCAGGTTTGAGAAGGGTTCAAGAGAAGCACAACAGCTGGAGGCAACCGACGAAAAGCTGCATAGGCCCGAATCCAGCCATGGCGTTGAAATGCTCTTTCTAGAAGAAGAGCTCAAAGCACAGAAGGCTCAACATGGTCAACAGGATGAAACGATGGCGCATCTATCAAGAAGGATACAGTCCCTCCAAGGTGAATCTGAATCCCTCAGATCACAAATAGCTGAAGCTAAAACAAACTGGAGACTCTTTCAAGTGAATGAGGAAGAACTGAAGCTGGCAATCAAAGAGGTTTTAAATGAAGGATCCCTACTTCCGCCAACGCAGAGACCAACAATACAAGGAGAAGCTGAAGCACAGAGGCAACAAGGAGGTGTCCAATATAAAGCAAAAATCATATTAGAGGACTCTAAAGTAGCTGGAGAACAAGTTCTAAGGGACACAGAAAATCACATGGAGTCTCTGAGTGAATGCTTGCTGAAGATGAAGGATAGATCTTCTCCAAGCCTGGGAGCCCAAAGGGATGGTGGTCACCTGGAACTGGGAAAGACGAGTGAACCCGAAATTGGTGCTCACTTGGAGGATGAGTCCAAAGGAGCTTTGAGGAACCTGGTTTATGGTGATAAGCTAAAGGCCTCCTTAGAAATCTTGGAAGGAGGAAGAAATCAAAAATGTACTTTCTCATCTGAAGTGGAGAAAACCACGGAAGACCTTACAGAACACCTTAAAAGTCTGCAGACTGAACAGGCATCCTTGCAGTCCGAAAATGCACAGCTGCAAAGTGAGAATGAGACCCTACAGAAGAACTTTAAAGTCATGATGGAACGCTGTCAAGAAAATATGATGAAACTGCACAGGAAATTAAGAGTGGAGGAAAACTGGCGTGTGGAGCAAAAGGAGAAACTTTCCAAAGTCGAAGAAAAGATGAGCCATACAATAAAAGAGCTGGAGACCTACAGAAAGAGAGCCCAATATCTTGAAGAACAATTGCAGAGTACCATCCGTTCCTGTCTGGGGAAGATTACTTCCTCCGAGAAAGAAGCAGATGCTAGTGAGTTGGCAGCTCGGATTGCTGAAAGAAACCTCAGTTATTTCAGGAAACAAAATGCACGCAACAGACAGAAATTAACTGAGAAGGAGCTTAGATTTGAACTTGTAGAAAAAGATCCCTATGATGCACTGGATGTTTCCAACTCAGCAATGGGCAGAAAGCCTTCTCCAAATGGGCCCTCACCAATAGGTCACCCTTCATCTGAAAGGAGACCTCCTCATTTTGAAAAGAGTGGTCCACTCACACTCTCACCTTTCACTCCAGTGGGAGGAGGAAGAGGGTCAAGGGGCCCTGGAGAATCCTCTGGACCATGCGACTAGCAGTAAAGGAAGAGAATCCAGCTGTCATAAGTTCACTGATTTTCAGAGAGCACCTTCTCAGACTGGGCCCCTCTCTCCTCCAGGGGAACAGGCCAGCAGGCTGATGATCCCTCCGCCAGGCCAACCATATTCTTCTGATGCACGTCTTCCTCTACAAAGGCAAGATAGGTTTTACTCAAATTGTGGTAGAGCATCGGGACCAGCAGAACACAGAATTCCTAATATGCCTCCTTTGGACTCTGATGTGCCTGATTCACCTCTCCATGCTGAAAACCAAGCAACTGGCTCTGGCTCTGTGTTGGCACCTTTCCCTCCAGTCAGAGGTGCCTTGTTTCCAGTTGACCCAAGGAGTCAGTTCATGAGAAGAGGACCTTTTTTTTCCTCCACCTCTCCCAGGAAACTTGTCTGGGAACCTGGAGATTATTTTCCACCTGACCCGCCACCCACTCCATTTCCAATGCGAAGTGTCTATGCAGGGAGGGGGTTTTCCTCACAAAATCTTCCCCCAAGAGCTGGAATTCAGCCCTCTTCACCCCCATTCTGAAAGTACAAGTGAGTTGCCTGAAGGGTTCCTTCCACCTGCAAATGAGCCTGTTACTCAACATCCAGAACCAAACAAGAAACCTCATGCTGTTGCTCTCTCTTCAAATGTAATTTGACTTATCTCTCATTTTTAGTTTTTAAGTAACTGCTTTTAGCTCAGTAATTGACTATACTTTGGCTCCAATTGAAGCTCAATGAAACAATAATTCTTAAGATAGTATTTTGTAAATAAAGATGGTTGACGTAAGAATCTTATGAGTAAATTATTCCTATTTTATGTTATTCCAGAGAACGGCATTTAATCTGATGAAGCCACTCTTACATAAACAAGAATGGGAGTTCTAGGTCCTTGTAATCTAGCTGATGGAAATATCTTTTAAACTCCAAACAAAGAAGTGTATTTAGTATGACTGTAGCAATTGTAAAGTGACTTTAGGCTTAATGAAAAAGTGTCACTGATTTAGAGACTGGTTGGGCATTTCAGCTAGTTTTTCCATATCAGAATAACTAGAGCATGGGAGGACTAAAGGAGAGAACACAACTAAACATGTCAAGGAAACAGGAGATCTCAACTACAAAGAAAAATGAAGACCTCTTTTTTATATTGGTTGCTTAAAACCTTACATAGCTCTTGAGATACCATATTTCCTACATTAGATTCAAGTGAGTTATGAACTCCCATTTTGACCCCATATACAGATTGCACAATCACATTGTTTACACATCCACGTTTTTACAAAATGCCACGTTAGTAACTGTTGTATTCTGCTACCTTTTCTAGCCTCTACTATCCCCCCTCTCCTGCCCTCCCATCTTCTCTCTCTATCCCGTCTGCTGTAATTTAACGTTTGGGAATTGGAAACCACACTTTAAACTCACTCTCCTCCCCTTTTTCCCTTCTGTCAAATTTCTCATCATCTTCTTCTATTTCTCCTCCTCCTCCTCCTCTTCCTCCTCCTCCTTATACCTTTAATTCATTCATCATACACTCATGCATTGGTTCATTCATTCCTTTCACGTATGGTGTTGGGGATCCAACTCAGGACCTTTGAAAGTGTGAAGCCAGCACTCTAGTGCTGAGCCAAAACCCCAGCACCTGTCTTTTTGATTTTATGACTGTTTATATGAAATTCAGAGTCGCATTCTGCTATGGTTCACTGATATGTGGATTGACCTAGTCCTTGTTTTCTGGGAGACTTTTGGAAAATATACATGAATTATTAGGAGGTTGAAATGAAGAAACAAAGAGGAAATTCCCCAATTTCTTATTCTTAGATTCCATACTCTGACTCTGCCTACCTACTGTAAAAACTTTTAAACTCTTACTCCCCATTTCTATATCATTGCCAACAAGTGAACGTTCACTGCCCTACAACAAACCAGAGAACTCACATTGAACCATGTTTCCCCAGTAGAGACCAAGACACAATACTTATTAAAAAAAATACCCTAGTTATGAATCAGTAGGTAAAGCTTTATTTGAGTGTTAAATGTGCTCTAATTATGTGTTTGTGTGTGTGTTGATGTGTGTGGTGTGTGGGTGTGTGTGCTTGTGTGTAAAACAAGCACTGAGGTGTAAAATAAATGCAGGATTGCAACGGCCTTCTTAAAAATAAGAAGCAACTTTATCACATTTGAAGCCCAGTGAAGAATCTGCCTGATACTTAACCTACAATTAATTGAAATGTGAAAACTTCAGGCCTAGAAAAACAAAGCCAACATACATACTGAATCTAATCAGTCTGTCTCACCTGTTTTCTAATCACTCCTTTAAATAAACCTAAATTGCCAGCATAAAACATCAGTTGTTCTAAACGAATGGACGGATGTCCCCCGTCATGGGCTGTGTAAAATACATGGAGGATCCGGCACTGCTTGTTATCTAGAATGACTTCTGCCTGAACTACTATTGGAGAATGGTTGCTGATATACTGCGGTTCTTATACCAGTAAACTGGAATGAAGGTAATTTCAGGCTGCAAAGGAATCAATTGATTTTACTAACTGGTTTTTGGAAAACACTGCCATGAAAAATTATCAATATGTTCATAAAGGCATCTACATGTCTCTTCACAAGGGTTTTACTCAATGGGGGAGGTGGTGAGGTCTGGATATAACTGAACTGTCCATCAGTAGGTAGAACAATATAATGGGAATCAGAGTGCACATTCCGGTTTGAACTCAATCTAGGTAACATGGATTCATCTCTGTGTAATAGGCCTGCTTCTGGAAAACACAATGTAGAGCTCCAAAAGCAGAACGATTCTTTCAGAATACCATGTTATGTTTGTAAATAGATAGACAGATAGATATACAGGATTCAAAAATCTGAAAACGGTCCGGAAGTGTACATTTCAATAACTTACAATGTCAGTAGTGGGGGATTGATAGCAGATCAAGAAGACTGTGTCTGCATGCGAAATGGTTCAATTTTTGAAAGAGTTTTTTAAATGAAAATGGACAAAAAAATTGAAAGGGTTACAGTAAGTGTTGAGGAGTGACTTGGCCAAAGGAGCACAGAGGTGAGAAAGAATTAAGTAGAGTTCAATAGAACCAGGTATAATTTCTGTACACATGACTCCATGAACAGGAGCAAAGGGGACACTTAAAGAAATCATAGGACTAAGGAGAGATCAGGATTAGGAGGGTTTGTACTAGTCTAGAAATGCTGACCTGAAAACCAATTAAGTTTTCCACTCCTTCTTTGGAGGAACATTAGCTGTGCCGTGCTTTTCAAAAATGACTTGTCATAACTGATTTATGCCCATGTTAGCAACTCTTCTGAAATTACTTTGAAAGTAGACTAATGTGAGAGTTTCTCTTTAGAGATAATTCAAGTTACTTGCATAGGAAGTGGCAGCAGGTCTGGGGATGTTGTAGCTCAGTGGCAGTGACCTTGCCTAGCTTGGGGCTGGCCTGCCATGGACTTTCACCCCAAACACTTGCAAGAAAAGAAAAGGGAGGGAAGGGAGAGAGAAAGTTGGAAGGGAGGAAGGCAAAGTTGGAGGGATGCAGGGAGGTAGAAAAGAAGGAAGAAGAAAAGGGGAAAACCCAGGAAGGGAGGAAGGAAGCAAGGAAGGTAGGAAATAGGGAGAGCACAAGGGCAGGGAAAGGACTGAGTCACTCAAACAAAAGGCAAGGGACACAAAGACCAATAGAGGCCATAAAAGCTGTTTGAACAGTTTAGTCAGCTTTAGAATTTGAGTGACATCAAACTGAATGTTATTATGACTGGATGGAATCTTCCTACTAACCCCGCCTTGGCCTGGCCTAAACCAAATCAAGGGGTGGGTGGCATGGAGAGGAATTCTCTCTGGCTGGAGTGGGAGGGACCGAAACCTGTGGCACATGAGGATGCACTGGGTAGGGAAGCGGACAAGACTCCCCTGATGGGCAGTTGAGCACAACAAGGCTCCTGGGAGCCTTTGATCGTGGCTCCCACCGCCATACGCCCACCACCCACCATACGCTCAGCCCCTGAAGGGGATCACAGTGGTCTGCTCCGTTGCCTGGTGCAGGTTGGAGTTCCTGACCAAACACCTGAGTGTCCACAGCCTGTGTTGGCCTGCCTGGGCAGGCTGTGGTTGTGGTGGCAAGAGCCAAAGCTGTCTTGGCGTGATGGAGGAGCCAAGGGCTGCCTCTCAGCCATCCTAGTGGGTGGTTCTGGAAGAAGCACCCAGGGTTGTGGCAGCATTGTCCGAAGACATGAAGCCAGGCCTTCTTCCTTATGGCTTTCCTTGGGAGTTGGTGATGTGTACAGCTCTTGGATTTTTTGCTGTTCTCTCACTTTTCTGGAGAGGTTTTCAGTCGGTTCGTAGCAGGCTTTACGTGGGAAGAGAAAAAAGGCTGGCTCTAAATCTTGCTGGACTTATTGAGGCAAAATGTGGACTTCTTGAAAAAGTGAGCCTTGTTGAAAAAGAACATGAAGGCTTAGAATCATCTTTAAAGGATTGCAGGTTTGAGAAGGGTTCAAGAGAAGCACAACAGCTGGAGGCAACCGACGAAAAGCTGCATAGGCCCGAATCCAGCCATGGCGTTGAAATGCTCTTTCTAGAAGAAGAGCTCAAAGCACAGAAGGCTCAACATGGTCAACAGGATGAAACGATGGCGCATCTATCAAGAAGGATACAGTCCCTCCAAGGTGAATCTGAATCCCTCAGATCACAAATAGCTGAAGCTAAAACAAACTGGAGACTCTTTCAAGTGAATGAGGAAGAACTGAAGCTGGCAATCAAAGAGGTTTTGAATGAAGGATCCCTACTTCCGCCAACGCAGAGACCAACAATACAAGGAGAAGCTGAAGCACAGAGGCAACAAGGAGGTGTCCAATATAAAGCAAAAATCATATTAGAGGACTCTAAAGTAGCTGGAGAACAAGTTCTAAGGGACACAGAAAATCACATGGAGTCTCTGAGTGAATGCTTGCTGAAGATGAAGGATAGATCTTCTCCAAGCCTGGGAGCCCAAAGGGATGGTGGTCACCTGGAACTGGGAAAGACGAGTGAACCCGAAATTGGTGCTCACTTGGAGGATGAGTCCAAAGGAGCTTTGAGGAACCTGGTTTATGGTGATAAGCTAAAGGCCTCCTTAGAAATCTTGGAAGGAGGAAGAAATCAAAAATGTACTTTCTCATCTGAAGTGGAGAAAACCACGGAAGACCTTACAGAACACCTTAAAAGTCTGCAGACTGAAGAGGCATCCTTGCAGTCCGAAAATGCACAGCTGCAAAGTGAGAATGAGACCCTACAGAAGAACTTTAAAGTCATGATGGAACGCTGTCAAGAAAATATGATGAAACTGCACAGGAAATTAAGAGTGGAGGAAAACTGCCGTGTGGAGCAAAAGGAGAAACTTTCCAAAGTCGAAGAAAAGATGAGCCATACAATAAAAGAGCTGGAGACCTACAGAAAGAGAGCCCAATATCTTGAAGAACAATTGCAGAGTACCATTCGTTCCTGTCTGGGGAAGATTACTTCCTCCGAGAAAGAAGCAGATGCTAGTGAGTTGGCAGCTCGGATTGCTGAAAGAAACCTCAGTTATTTCAGGAAACAAAATGCACGCAACAGACAGAAATTAACTGAGAAGGAGCTTAGATTTGAACTTGTAGAAAAAGATCCCTATGATGCACTGGATGTTTCCAACTCAGCAATGGGCAGAAAGCCTTCTCCAAATGGGCCCTCACCAATAGGTCACCCTTCATCTGAAAGGAGACCTCCTCATTTTGAAAAGAGTGGTCCACTCACACTCTCACCTTTCACTCCAGTGGGAGGAGGAAGAGGGTCAAGGGGCCCTGGAGAATCCTCTGGACCATGCGACTAGCAGTAAAGGAAGAGAATCCAGCTGTCATAAGTTCACTGATTTTCAGAGAGCACCTTCTCAGGCTGGGCCCCTCTCTCCTCCAGGGGAACAGGCCAGCAGGCTGATGATCCCTCCGCCAGGCCAACCATATTCTTCTGATGCACGTCTTCCTCTACAAAGGCAAGATAGGTTTTACTCAAATTGTGGTAGAGCATCGGGACCAGCAGAACACAGAATTCCTAATATGCCTCCTTTGGACTCTGATGTGCCTGATTCACCTCTCCATGCTGAAAACCAAGCAACTGGCTCTGGCTCTGTGTTGGCACCTTTCCCTCCAGTCAGAGGTGCCTTGTTTCCAGTTGACCCAAGGAGTCAGTTCATGAGAAGAGGACCTTTTTTTTCCTCCACCTCTCCCAGGAAACTTGTCTGGGAACCTGGAGATTATTTTCCACCTGACCCGCCACCCACTCCATTTCCAATGCGAAGTGTCTATGCAGGGAGGGGGTTTTCCTCACAAAATCT
Organism: Callospermophilus lateralis; assembly: GCF_048772815.1. Lineage (NCBI taxonomy): Eukaryota > Metazoa > Chordata > Mammalia > Rodentia > Sciuridae > Callospermophilus > Callospermophilus lateralis. The sequence continues at coordinate 104,353 of NW_027513140.1, forward strand.
TCCGCCAAGAGCTGGAATTCAGCCCTCTTCACCCCCATTCTGAAAGTACAAGTGAGTTGCCTGAAGGGTTCCTTCCACCTGCAAATGAGCCTGTTACTCAACATCCAGAACCAAACAAGAAACCTCATGCTGTTGCTCTCTCTTCAAATGTAATTTGACTTATCTCTCATTTTTAGTTTTTAAGTAACTGCTTTTAGTTCAGTAATTGACTATACTTTGGCTCCAATTGAAGCTCAATGAAACAATAATTCTTAAGATAGTATTTTGTAAATAAAGATGGTTTACGTAAGAATCTTATGAGTAAATTATTCCTATTTTATGTTATTCCAGAGAACGGCATTTAATCTGATGAAGCCACTCTTACATAAACAAGAATGGGAGTTCTAGGTCCTTGTAATCTAGCTGGTGGAAATATCTTTTAAACTCCAAACAAAGCAGTGTATTTAGTATGACTGTAGCAATTGTAAGGTGACTTTAGGCTTAATGAAAAAGTGTCACTGATTTAGAGACTGGTTGGGCATTTCAGCTAGTTTTTCCATATCAGAATAACTAGAGCATGGGAGGACTAAAGGAGAGAACACAACTAAACATGTCAAGGAAACAGGAGATCTCAACTACAAAGAAAAATGAAGACCTCTTTTTTATATTGGTTGCTTAAAACCTTACATAGCTCTTGAGATACCATATTTCCTACATTAGATTCAAGTGAGTTATGAACTCCCATTTTGACCCCATATACAGATTGCACAATCACATTGTTTACACATCCACGTTTTTACAAAATGCCACGTTAGTAACTGTTGTATTCTGCTACCTTTTCTAGCCTCTACTATCCCCCCTCTCCTGCCCTCCCATCTTCTCTCTCTATCCCGTCTGCTGTAATTTAACGTTTGGGAATTGGAAACCACACTTTAAACTCACTCTCCTCCCCTTTTTCCCTTCTGTCAAATTTCTCATCATCTTCTTCTATTTCTCCTCCTCCTCCTCCTCTTCCTCCTCCTCCTTATACCTTTAATTCATTCATCATACACTCATGCATTGGTTCATTCATTCCTTTCATGTATGGTGTTGGGGATCCAACTCAGGACCTTTGAAAGTGTGAAGCCAGCACTCTAGTGCTGAGCCAAAACCCCAGCACCTGTCTTTTTGATTTTATGACTGTTTATATGAAATTCAGAGTCGCATTCTGCTATGGTTCACTGATATGTGGATTGACCTAGTCCTTGTTTTCTGGGAGACTTTTGGAAAATATACATGAATTATTAGGAGGTTGAAATGAAGAAACAAAGAGGAAATTCCCCAATTTCTTATTCTTAGATTCCATACTCTGACTCTGCCTACCTACTGTAAAAACTTTTAAACTCTTACTCCCCATTTCTATATCATTGCCAACAAGTGAACGTTCACTGCCCTACAACAAACCAGAGAACTCACATTGAACCATGTTTCTCCAGTAGAGACCAAGACACAATACTTATTAAAAAAAATACCCTAGTTATGAATCAGTAGGTAAAGCTTTATTTGAGTATTAAGTGTGCTCTAATTATGTGTTTGTGTGTGTGTTGATGTGTGTGGTGTGTGGGTGTGTGTGCTTGTGTGTAAAACAAGCACTGAGGTGTAAAATAAATGCAGGATTGCAACGGCCTTCTTAAAAATAAGAAGCAACTATATCACATTTGAAGCCCAGTGAAGAATCTGCCTGATACTTAACCTACAATTAATTGAAATGTGAAAACTTCAGGCCTAGAAAAACAAAGCCAACATACATACTGAATCTAATCAGTCTGTCTCACCTGTTTTCTAATCACTCCTTTAAATAAACCTAAATTGCCAGCATAAAACATCAGTTGTTCTAAACGAATGGACGGATGTCCCCCGTCATGGGCTGTGTAAAATACATGGAGGATCCGGCACTGCTTGTTATCTAGAATGACTTCTGCCTGAACTACTATTGGAGAATGGTTGCTGATATACTGCGGTTCTTATACCAGTAAACTGGAATGAAGGTAATTTCAGGCTGCAAAGGAATCAATTGATTTTACTAACTGGTTTTTGGAAAACACTGCCATGAAAAATTATCAATATGTTCATAAAGGCATCTACATGTCTCTTCACAAGGGTTTTACTCAATGGGGGAGGTGGTGAGGTCTGGATATAACTGAACTGTCCATCAGTAGGTAGAACAATATAATGGGAATCAGAGTGCACATTCCGGTTTGAACTCAATCTAGGTAACATGGATTCATCTCTGTGTAATAGGCCTGCTTCTGGAAAACACAATGTAGAGCTCCAAAAGCAGAACGATTCTTTCAGAATACCATGTTATGTTTGTAAATAGATAGACAGATAGATATACAGGATTCAAAAATCTGAAAACGGTCCGGAAGTGTACATTTCAATAACTTACAATGTCAGTAGTGGGGGATTGATAGCAGATCAAGAAGACTGTGTCTGCATGCGAAATGGTTCAATTTTTGAAAGAGTTTTTTAAATGAAAATGGACAAAAAAATTGAAAGGGTTACAGTAAGTGTTGAGGAGTGACTTGGCCAAAGGAGCACAGAGGTGAGAAAGAATTAAGTAGAGTTCAATAGAACCAGGTATAATTTCTGTACACATGACTCCATGAACAGGAGCAAAGGGGACACTTAAAGAAATCATAGGACTAAGGAGAGATCAGGATTAGGAGGGTTTGTACTAGTCTAGAAATGCTGACCTGAAAACCAATTAAGTTTTCCACTCCTTCTTTGGAGGAACATTAGCTGTGCCGTGCTTTTCAAAAATGACTTGTCATAACTGATTTATGCCCATGTTAGCAACTCTTCTGAAATTACTTTGAAAGTAGACTAATGTGAGAGTTTCTCTTTAGAGATAATTCAAGTTACTTGCATAGGAAGTGGCAGCAGGTCTGGGGATGTTGTAGCTCAGTGGCAGTGACCTTGCCTAGCTTGGGGCTGGCCTGCCATGGACTTTCACCCCAAACACTTGCAAGAAAAGAAAAGGGAGGGAAGGGAGAGAGAAAGTTGGAAGGGAGGAAGGCAAAGTTGGAGGGATGCAGGGAGGTAGAAAAGAAGGAAGAAGAAAAGGGGAAAACCCAGGAAGGGAGGAAGGAAGCAAGGAAGGTAGGAAATAGGGAGAGCACAAGGGCAGGGAAAGGACTGAGTCACTCAAACAAAAGGCAAGGGACACAAAGACCAATAGAGGCCATAAAAGCTGTTTGAACAGTTTAGTCAGCTTTAGAATTTGAGTGACATCAAACTGAATGTTATTATGACTGGATGGAATCTTCCTACTAACCCCGCCTTGGCCTGGCCTAAACCAAATCAAGGGGTGGGTGGCATGGAGAGGAATTCTCTCTGGCTGGAGTGGGAGGGACCGAAACCTGTGGCACATGAGGATGCACTGGGTAGGGAAGCGGACAAGACTCCCCTGATGGGCAGTTGAGCACAACAAGGCTCCTGGGAGCCTTTGATCGTGGCTCCCACCGCCATACGCCCACCACCCACCATACGCTCAGCCCCTGAAGGGGATCACAGTGGTCTGCTCCGTTGCCTGGTGCAGGTTGGAGTTCCTGACCAAACACCTGAGTGTCCACAGCCTGTGTTGGCCTGCCTGGGCAGGCTGTGGTTGTGGTGGCAAGAGCCAAAGCTGTCTTGGCGTGATGGAGGAGCCAAGGGCTGCCTCTCAGCCATCCTAGTGGGTGGTTCTGGAAGAAGCACCCAGGGTTGTGGCAGCATTGTCCGAAGACATGAAGCCAGGCCATCTTCCTTATGGCTTTCCTTGGGAGTTGGTGATGTGTACAGCTCTTGGATTTTTTGCTGTTCTCTCACTTTTCTGGAGAGGTTTTCAGTCGGTTCGTAGCAGGCTTTACGTGGGAAGAGAAAAAAGGCTGGCTCTAAATCTTGCTGGACTTATTGAGGCAAAATGTGGACTTCTTGAAAAAGTGAGCCTTGTTGAAAAAGAACATGAAGGCTTAGAATCATCTTTAAAGGATTGCAGGTTTGAGAAGGGTTCAAGAGAAGCACAACAGCTGGAGGCAACCGACGAAAAGCTGCATAGGCCCGAATCCAGCCATGGCGTTGAAATGCTCTTTCTAGAAGAAGAGCTCAAAGCACAGAAGGCTCAACATGGTCAACAGGATGAAACGATGGCGCATCTATCAAGAAGGATACAGTCCCTCCAAGGTGAATCTGAATCCCTCAGATCACAAATAGCTGAAGCTAAAACAAACTGGAGACTCTTTCAAGTGAATGAGGAAGAACTGAAGCTGGCAATCAAAGAGGTTTTGAATGAAGGATCCCTACTTCCGCCAACGCAGAGACCAACAATACAAGGAGAAGCTGAAGCACAGAGGCAACAAGGAGGTGTCCAATATAAAGCAAAAATCATATTAGAGGACTCTAAAGTAGCTGGAGAACAAGTTCTAAGGGACACAGAAAATCACATGGAGTCTCTGAGTGAATGCTTGCTGAAGATGAAGGATAGATCTTCTCCAAGCCTGGGAGCCCAAAGGGATGGTGGTCACCTGGAACTGGGAAAGACGAGTGAACCCGAAATTGGTGCTCACTTGGAGGATGAGTCCAAAGGAGCTTTGAGGAACCTGGTTTATGGTGATAAGCTAAAGGCCTCCTTAGAAATCTTGGAAGGAGGAAGAAATCAAAAATGTACTTTCTCATCTGAAGTGGAGAAAACCACGGAAGACCTTACAGAACACCTTAAAAGTCTGCAGACTGAACAGGCATCCTTGCAGTCCGAAAATGCACAGCTGCAAAGTGAGAATGAGACCCTACAGAAGAACTTTAAAGTCATGATGGAACGCTGTCAAGAAAATATGATGAAACTGCACAGGAAATTAAGAGTGGAGGAAAACTGGCGTGTGGAGCAAAAGGAGAAACTTTCCAAAGTCGAAGAAAAGATGAGCCATACAATAAAAGAGCTGGAGACCTACAGAAAGAGAGCCCAATATCTTGAAGAACAATTGCAGAGTACCATTCGTTCCTGTCTGGGGAAGATTACTTCCTCCGAGAAAGAAGCAGATGCTAGTGAGTTGGCAGCTCGGATTGCTGAAAGAAACCTCAGTTATTTCAGGAAACAAAATGCACGCAATAGACAGAAATTAACTGAGAAGGAGCTTAGATTTGAACTTGTAGAAAAAGATCCCTATGATGCACTGGATGTTTCCAACTCAGCAATGGGCAGAAAGCCTTCTCCAAATGGGCCCTCACCAATAGGTCACCCTTCATCTGAAAGGAGACCTCCTCATTTTGAAAAGAGTGGTCCACTCACACTCTCACCTTTCACTCCAGTGGGAGGAGGAAGAGGGTCAAGGGGCCCTGGAGAATCCTCTGGACCATGCGACTAGCAGTAAAGGAAGAGAATCCAGCTGTCATAAGTTCACTGATTTTCAGAGAGCACCTTCTCAGGCTGGGCCCCTCTCTCCTCCAGGGGAACAGGCCAGCAGGCTGATGATCCCTCCGCCAGGCCAACCATATTCTTCTGATGCACGTCTTCCTCTACAAAGGCAAGATAGGTTTTACTCAAATTGTGGTAGAGCATCGGGACCAGCAGAACACAGAATTCCTAATATGCCTCCTTTGGACTCTGATGTGCCTGATTCACCTCTCCATGCTGAAAACCAAGCAACTGGCTCTGGCTCTGTGTTGGCACCTTTCCCTCCAGTCAGAGGTGCCTTGTTTCCAGTTGACCCAAGGAGTCAGTTCATGAGAAGAGGACCTTTTTTTTCCTCCACCTCTCCCAGGAAACTTGTCTGGGAACCTGGAGATTATTTTCCACCTGACCCGCCACCCACTCCATTTCCAATGCGAAGTGTCTATGCAGGGAGGGGGTTTTCCTCACAAAATCTTCCCCCAAGAGCTGGAATTCAGCCCTCTTCACCCCCATTCTGAAAGTACAAGTGAGTTGCCTGAAGGGTTCCTTCCACCTGCAAATGAGCCTGTTACTCAACATCCAGAACCAAACAAGAAACCTCATGCTGTTGCTCTCTCTTCAAATGTAATTTGACTTATCTCTCATTTTTAGTTTTTAAGTAACTGCTTTTAGCTCAGTAATTGACTATACTTTGGCTCCAATTGAAGCTCAATGAAACAATAATTCTTAAGATAGTATTTTGTAAATAAAGATGGTTTACGTAAGAATCTTATGAGTAAATTATTCCTATTTTATGTTATTCCAGAGAACGGCATTTAATCTGATGAAGCCACTCTTACATAAACAAGAATGGGAGTTCTAGGTCCTTGTAATCTAGCTGATGGAAATATCTTTTAAACTCCAAACAAAGAAGTGTATTTAGTATGACTGTAGCAATTGTAAAGTGACTTTAGGCTTAATGAAAAAGTGTCACTGATTTAGAGACTGGTTGGGCATTTCAGCTAGTTTTTCCATATCAGAATAACTAGAGCATGGGAGGACTAAAGGAGAGAACACAACTAAACATGTCAAGGAAACAGGAGATCTCAACTACAAAGAAAAATGAAGACCTCTTTTTTATATTGGTTGCTTAAAACCTTACATAGCTCTTGAGATACCATATTTCCTACATTAGATTCAAGTGAGTTATGAACTCCCATTTTGACCCCATATACAGATTGCACAATCACATTGTTTACACATCCACGTTTTTACAAAATGCCACGTTAGTAACTGTTGTATTCTGCTACCTTTTCTAGCCTCTACTATCCCCCCTCTCCTGCCCTCCCATCTTCTCTCTCTATCCCGTCTGCTGTAATTTAACGTTTGGGAATTGGAAACCACACTTTAAACTCACTCTCCTCCCCTTTTTCCCTTCTGTCAAATTTCTCATCATCTTCTTCTATTTCTCCTCCTCCTCCTCCTCTTCCTCCTCCTCCTTATACCTTTAATTCATTCATCATACACTCATGCATTGGTTCATTCATTCCTTTCATGTATGGTGTTGGGGATCCAACTCAGGACCTTTGAAAGTGTGAAGCCAGCACTCTAGTGCTGAGCCAAAACCCCAGCACCTGTCTTTTTGATTTTATGACTGTTTATATGAAATTCAGAGTCGCATTCTGCTATGGTTCACTGATATGTGGATTGACCTAGTCCTTGTTTTCTGGGAGACTTTTGGAAAATATACATGAATTATTAGGAGGTTGAAATGAAGAAACAAAGAGGAAATTCCCCAATTTCTTATTCTTAGATTCCATACTCTGACTCTGCCTACCTACTGTAAAAACTTTTAAACTCTTACTCCCCATTTCTATATCATTGCCAACAAGTGAACGTTCACTGCCCTACAACAAACCAGAGAACTCACATTGAACCATGTTTCTCCAGTAGAGACCAAGACACAATACTTATTAAAAAAAATACCCTAGTTATGAATCAGTAGGTAAAGCTTTATTTGAGTATTAAGTGTGCTCTAATTATGTGTTTGTGTGTGTGTTGATGTGTGTGGTGTGTGGGTGTGTGTGCTTGTGTGTAAAACAAGCACTGAGGTGTAAAATAAATGCAGGATTGCAACGGCCTTCTTAAAAATAAGAAGCAACTATATCACATTTGAAGCCCAGTGAAGAATCTGCCTGATACTTAACCTACAATTAATTGAAATGTGAAAACTTCAGGCCTAGAAAAACAAAGCCAACATACATACTGAATCTAATCAGTCTGTCTCACCTGTTTTCTAATCACTCCTTTAAATAAACCTAAATTGCCAGCATAAAACATCAGTTGTTCTAAACGAATGGACGGATGTCCCCCGTCATGGGCTGTGTAAAATACATGGAGGATCCGGCACTGCTTGTTATCTAGAATGACTTCTGCCTGAACTACTATTGGAGAATGGTTGCTGATATACTGCGGTTCTTATACCAGTAAACTGGAATGAAGGTAATTTCAGGCTGCAAAGGAATCAATTGATTTTACTAACTGGTTTTTGGAAAACACTGCCATGAAAAATTATCAATATGTTCATAAAGGCATCTACATGTCTCTTCACAAGGGTTTTACTCAATGGGGGAGGTGGTGAGGTCTGGATATAACTGAACTGTCCATCAGTAGGTAGAACAATATAATGGGAATCAGAGTGCACATTCCGGTTTGAACTCAATCTAGGTAACATGGATTCATCTCTGTGTAATAGGCCTGCTTCTGGAAAACACAATGTAGAGCTCCAAAAGCAGAACGATTCTTTCAGAATACCATGTTATGTTTGTAAATAGATAGACAGATAGATATACAGGATTCAAAAATCTGAAAACGGTCCGGAAGTGTACATTTCAATAACTTACAATGTCAGTAGTGGGGGATTGATAGCAGATCAAGAAGACTGTGTCTGCATGCGAAATGGTTCAATTTTTGAAAGAGTTTTTTAAATGAAAATGGACAAAAAAATTGAAAGGGTTACAGTAAGTGTTGAGGAGTGACTTGGCCAAAGGAGCACAGAGGTGAGAAAGAATTAAGTAGAGTTCAATAGAACCAGGTATAATTTCTGTACACATGACTCCATGAACAGGAGCAAAGGGGACACTTAAAGAAATCATAGGACTAAGGAGAGATCAGGATTAGGAGGGTTTGTACTAGTCTAGAAATGCTGACCTGAAAACCAATTAAGTTTTCCACTCCTTCTTTGGAGGAACATTAGCTGTGCCGTGCTTTTCAAAAATGACTTGTCATAACTGATTTATGCCCATGTTAGCAACTCTTCTGAAATTACTTTGAAAGTAGACTAATGTGAGAGTTTCTCTTTAGAGATAATTCAAGTTACTTGCATAGGAAGTGGCAGCAGGTCTGGGGATGTTGTAGCTCAGTGGCAGTGACCTTGCCTAGCTTGGGGCTGGCCTGCCATGGACTTTCACCCCAAACACTTGCAAGAAAAGAAAAGGGAGGGAAGGGAGAGAGAAAGTTGGAAGGGAGGAAGGCAAAGTTGGAGGGATGCAGGGAGGTAGAAAAGAAGGAAGAAGAAAAGGGGAAAACCCAGGAAGGGAGGAAGGAAGCAAGGAAGGTAGGAAATAGGGAGAGCACAAGGGCAGGGAAAGGACTGAGTCACTCAAACAAAAGGCAAGGGACACAAAGACCAATAGAGGCCATAAAAGCTGTTTGAACAGTTTAGTCAGCTTTAGAATTTGAGTGACATCAAACTGAATGTTATTATGACTGGATGGAATCTTCCTACTAACCCCGCCTTGGCCTGGCCTAAACCAAATCAAGGGGTGGGTGGCATGGAGAGGAATTCTCTCTGGCTGGAGTGGGAGGGACCGAAACCTGTGGCACATGAGGATGCACTGGGTAGGGAAGCGGACAAGACTCCCCTGATGGGCAGTTGAGCACAACAAGGCTCCTGGGAGCCTTTGATCGTGGCTCCCACCGCCATACGCCCACCACCCACCATACGCTCAGCCCCTGAAGGGGATCACAGTGGTCTGCTCCGTTGCCTGGTGCAGGTTGGAGTTCCTGACCAAACACCTGAGTGTCCACAGCCTGTGTTGGCCTGCCTGGGCAGGCTGTGGTTGTGGTGGCAAGAGCCAAAGCTGTCTTGGCGTGATGGAGGAGCCAAGGGCTGCCTCTCAGCCATCCTAGTGGGTGGTTCTGGAAGAAGCACCCAGGGTTGTGGCAGCATTGTCCGAAGACATGAAGCCAGGCCATCTTCCTTATGGCTTTCCTTGGGAGTTGGTGATGTGTACAGCTCTTGGATTTTTTGCTGTTCTCTCACTTTTCTGGAGAGGTTTTCAGTCGGTTCGTAGCAGGCTTTACGTGGGAAGAGAAAAAAGGCTGGCTCTAAATCTTGCTGGACTTATTGAGGCAAAATGTGGACTTCTTGAAAAAGTGAGCCTTGTTGAAAAAGAACATGAAGGCTTAGAATCATCTTTAAAGGATTGCAGGTTTGAGAAGGGTTCAAGAGAAGCACAACAGCTGGAGGCAACCGACGAAAAGCTGCATAGGCCCGAATCCAGCCATGGCGTTGAAATGCTCTTTCTAGAAGAAGAGCTCAAAGCACAGAAGGCTCAACATGGTCAACAGGATGAAACGATGGCGCATCTATCAAGAAGGATACAGTCCCTCCAAGGTGAATCTGAATCCCTCAGATCACAAATAGCTGAAGCTAAAACAAACTGGAGACTCTTTCAAGTGAATGAGGAAGAACTGAAGCTGGCAATCAAAGAGGTTTTGAATGAAGGATCCCTACTTCCGCCAACGCAGAGACCAACAATACAAGGAGAAGCTGAAGCACAGAGGCAACAAGGAGGTGTCCAATATAAAGCAAAAATCATATTAGAGGACTCTAAAGTAGCTGGAGAACAAGTTCTAAGGGACACAGAAAATCACATGGAGTCTCTGAGTGAATGCTTGCTGAAGATGAAGGATAGATCTTCTCCAAGCCTGGGAGCCCAAAGGGATGGTGGTCACCTGGAACTGGGAAAGACGAGTGAACCCGAAATTGGTGCTCACTTGGAGGATGAGTCCAAAGGAGCTTTGAGGAACCTGGTTTATGGTGATAAGCTAAAGGCCTCCTTAGAAATCTTGGAAGGAGGAAGAAATCAAAAATGTACTTTCTCATCTGAAGTGGAGAAAACCACGGAAGACCTTACAGAACACCTTAAAAGTCTGCAGACTGAACAGGCATCCTTGCAGTCCGAAAATGCACAGCTGCAAAGTGAGAATGAGACCCTACAGAAGAACTTTAAAGTCATGATGGAACGCTGTCAAGAAAATATGATGAAACTGCACAGGAAATTAAGAGTGGAGGAAAACTGGCGTGTGGAGCAAAAGGAGAAACTTTCCAAAGTCGAAGAAAAGATGAGCCATACAATAAAAGAGCTGGAGACCTACAGAAAGAGAGCCCAATATCTTGAAGAACAATTGCAGAGTACCATTCGTTCCTGTCTGGGGAAGATTACTTCCTCCGAGAAAGAAGCAGATGCTAGTGAGTTGGCAGCTCGGATTGCTGAAAGAAACCTCAGTTATTTCAGGAAACAAAATGCACGCAATAGACAGAAATTAACTGAGAAGGAGCTTAGATTTGAACTTGTAGAAAAAGATCCCTATGATGCACTGGATGTTTCCAACTCAGCAATGGGCAGAAAGCCTTCTCCAAATGGGCCCTCACCAATAGGTCACCCTTCATCTGAAAGGAGACCTCCTCATTTTGAAAAGAGTGGTCCACTCACACTCTCACCTTTCACTCCAGTGGGAGGAGGAAGAGGGTCAAGGGGCCCTGGAGAATCCTCTGGACCATGCGACTAGCAGTAAAGGAAGAGAATCCAGCTGTCATAAGTTCACTGATTTTCAGAGAGCACCTTCTCAGGCTGGGCCCCTCTCTCCTCCAGGGGAACAGGCCAGCAGGCTGATGATCCCTCCGCCAGGCCAACCATATTCTTCTGATGCACGTCTTCCTCTACAAAGGCAAGATAGGTTTTACTCAAATTGTGGTAGAGCATCGGGACCAGCAGAACACAGAATTCCTAATATGCCTCCTTTGGACTCTGATGTGCCTGATTCACCTCTCCATGCTGAAAACCAAGCAACTGGCTCTGGCTCTGTGTTGGCACCTTTCCCTCCAGTCAGAGGTGCCTTGTTTCCAGTTGACCCAAGGAGTCAGTTCATGAGAAGAGGACCTTTTTTTTCCTCCACCTCTCCCAGGAAACTTGTCTGGGAACCTGGAGATTATTTTCCACCTGACCCGCCACCCACTCCATTTCCAATGCGAAGTGTCTATGCAGGGAGGGGGTTTTCCTCACAAAATCTTCCCCCAAGAGCTGGAATTCAGCCCTCTTCACCCCCATTCTGAAAGTACAAGTGAGTTGCCTGAAGGGTTCCTTCCACCTGCAAATGAGCCTGTTACTCAACATCCAGAACCAAACAAGAAACCTCATGCTGTTGCTCTCTCTTCAAATGTAATTTGACTTATCTCTCATTTTTAGTTTTTAAGTAACTGCTTTTAGCTCAGTAATTGACTATACTTTGGCTCCAATTGAAGCTCAATGAAACAATAATTCTTAAGATAGTATTTTGTAAATAAAGATGGTTTACGTAAGAATCTTATGAGTAAATTATTCCTATTTTATGTTATTCCAGAGAACGGCATTTAATCTGATGAAGCCACTCTTACATAAACAAGAATGGGAGTTCTAGGTCCTTGTAATCTAGCTGATGGAAATATCTTTTAAACTCCAAACAAAGAAGTGTATTTAGTATGACTGTAGCAATTGTAAAGTGACTTTAGGCTTAATGAAAAAGTGTCACTGATTTAGAGACTGGTTGGGCATTTCAGCTAGTTTTTCCATATCAGAATAACTAGAGCATGGGAGGACTAAAGGAGAGAACACAACTAAACATGTCAAGGAAACAGGAGATCTCAACTACAAAGAAAAATGAAGACCTCTTTTTTATATTGGTTGCTTAAAACCTTACATAGCTCTTGAGATACCATATTTCCTACATTAGATTCAAGTGAGTTATGAACTCCCATTTTGACCCCATATACAGATTGCACAATCACATTGTTTACACATCCACGTTTTTACAAAATGCCACGTTAGTAACTGTTGTATTCTGCTACCTTTTCTAGCCTCTACTATCCCCCCTCTCCTGCCCTCCCATCTTCTCTCTCTATCCCGTCTGCTGTAATTTAACGTTTGGGAATTGGAAACCACACTTTAAACTCACTCTCCTCCCCTTTTTCCCTTCTGTCAAATTTCTCATCATCTTCTTCTATTTCTCCTCCTCCTCCTCCTCTTCCTCCTCCTCCTTATACCTTTAATTCATTCATCATACACTCATGCATTGGTTCATTCATTCCTTTCACGTATGGTGTTGGGGATCCAACTCAGGACCTTTGAAAGTGTGAAGCCAGCACTCTAGTGCTGAGCCAAAACACCAGCACCTGTCTTTTTGATTTTATGACTGTTTATATGAAATTCAGAGTCGCATTCTGCTATGGTTCACTGATATGTGGATTGACCTAGTCCTTGTTTTCTGGGAGACTTTTGGAAAATATACATGAATTATTAGGAGGTTGAAATGAAGAAACAAAGAGGAAATTCCCCAATTTCTTATTCTTAGATTCCATACTCTGACTCTGCCTACCTACTGTAAAAACTTTTAAACTCTTACTCCCCATTTCTATATCATTGCCAACAAGTGAACGTTCACTGCCCTACAACAAACCAGAGAACTCACATTGAACCATGTTTCCCCAGTAGAGACCAAGACACAATACTTATTAAAAAAAATACCCTAGTTATGAATCAGTAGGTAAAGCTTTATTTGAGTGTTAAATGTGCTCTAATTATGTGTTTGTGTGTGTGTTGATGTGTGTGGTGTGTGGGTGTGTGTGCTTGTGTGTAAAACAAGCACTGAGGTGTAAAATAAATGCAGGATTGCAACGGCCTTCTTAAAAATAAGAAGCAACTTTATCACATTTGAAGCCCAGTGAAGAATCTGCCTGATACTTAACCTACAATTAATTGAAATGTGAAAACTTCAGGCCTAGAAAAACAAAGCCAACATACATACTGAATCTAATCAGTCTGTCTCACCTGTTTTCTAATCACTCCTTTAAATAAACCTAAATTGCCAGCATAAAACATCAGTTGTTCTAAACGAATGGACGGATGTCCCCCGTCATGGGCTGTGTAAAATACATGGAGGATCCGGCACTGCTTGTTATCTAGAATGACTTCTGCCTGAACTACTATTGGAGAATGGTTGCTGATATACTGCGGTTCTTATACCAGTAAACTGGAATGAAGGTAATTTCAGGCTGCAAAGGAATCAATTGATTTTACTAACTGGTTTTTGGAAAACACTGCCATGAAAAATTATCAATATGTTCATAAAGGCATCTACATGTCTCTTCACAAGGGTTTTACTCAATGGGGGAGGTGGTGAGGTCTGGATATAACTGAACTGTCCATCAGTAGGTAGAACAATATAATGGGAATCAGAGTGCACATTCCGGTTTGAACTCAATCTAGGTAACATGGATTCATCTCTGTGTAATAGGCCTGCTTCTGGAAAACACAATGTAGAGCTCCAAAAGCAGAACGATTCTTTCAGAATACCATGTTATGTTTGTAAATAGATAGACAGATAGATATACAGGAATCAAAAATCTGAAAACGGTCCGGAAGTGTACATTTCAATAACTTACAATGTCAGTAGTGGGGGATTGATAGCAGATCAAGAAGACTGTGTCTGCATGCGAAATGGTTCAATTTTTGAAAGAGTTTTTTAAATGAAAATTGACAAAAAAATTGAAAGGGTTACAGTAAGTGTTGAGGAGTGACTTGGCCAAAGGAGCACAGAGGTGAGAAAGAATTAAGAAGAGTTCAATAGAACCAGGTATAATTTCTGTACACATGACTCCATGAACAGGAGCAAAGGGGACACTTAAAGCTATCATAGGACTAAGGAGAGATCAGGATTAGGAGGGTTTGTACTAGTCTAGAAATGCTGACCTGAAAACCAATTAAGTTTTCCACTCCTTCTTTGGAGGAACATTAGCTGTGCCGTGCTTTTCAAAAATGACTTGTCATAACTGATTTATGCCCATGTTAGCAACTCTTCTGAAATTACTTTGAAAGTAGACTAATGTGAGAGTTTCTCTTTAGAGATAATTCAAGTTACTTGCATAGGAAGTGGCAGCAGGTCTGGGGATGTTGTAGCTCAGTGGCAGTGACCTTGCCTAGCTTGGGGCTGGCCTGCCATGGACTTTCACCCCAAACACTTGCAAGAAAAGAAAAGGGAGGGAAGGGAGAGAGAAAGTTGGAAGGGAGGAAGGCAAAGTTGGAGGGATGCAGGGAGGTAGAAAAGAAGGAAGAAGAAAAGGGGAAAACCCAGGAAGGGAGGAAGGAAGCAAGGAAGGTAGGAAATAGGGAGAGCACAAGGGCAGGGAAAGGACTGAGTCACTCAAACAAAAGGCAAGGGACACAAAGACCAATAGAGGCCATAAAAGCTGTTTGAACAGTTTAGTCAGCTTTAGAATTTGAGTGACATCAAACTGAATGTTATTATGACTGGATGGAATCTTCCTACTAACCCCGCCTTGGCCTGGCCTAAACCAAATCAAGGGGTGGGTGGCATGGAGAGGAATTCTCTCTGGCTGGAGTGGGAGGGACCGAAACCTGTGGCACATGAGGATGCACTGGGTAGGGAAGCGGACAAGACTCCCCTGATGGGCAGTTGAGCACAACAAGGCTCCTGGGAGCCTTTGATCATGGCTCCCACCGCCATACGCCCACCACCCACCATACGCTCAGCCCCTGAAGGGGATCACAGTGGTCTGCTCCGTTGCCTGGTGCAGGTTGGAGTTCCTGACCAAACACCTGAGTGTCCACAGCCTGTGTTGGCCTGCCTGGGCAGGCTGTGGTTGTGGTGGCAAGAGCCAAAGCTGTCTTGGCGTGATGGAGGAGCCAAGGGCTGCCTCTCAGCCATCCTAGTGGGTGGTTCTGGAAGAAGCACCCAGGGTTGTGGCAGCATTGTCCGAAGACATGAAGCCAGGCCATCTTCCTTATGGCTTTCCTTGGGAGTTGGTGATGTGTACAGCTCTTGGATTTTTTGCTGTTCTCTCACTTTTCTGGAGAGGTTTTCAGTCGGTTCGTAGCAGGCTTTACGTGGGAAGAGAAAAAAGGCTGGCTCTAAATCTTGCTGGACTTATTGAGGCAAAATGTGGACTTCTTGAAAAAGTGAGCCTTGTTGAAAAAGAACATGAAGGCTTAGAATCATCTTTAAAGGATTGCAGGTTTGAGAAGGGTTCAAGAGAAGCACAACAGCTGGAGGCAACCGACGAAAAGCTGCATAGGCCCGAATCCAGCCATGGCGTTGAAATGCTCTTTCTAGAAGAAGAGCTCAAAGCACAGAAGGCTCAACATGGTCAACAGGATGAAACGATGGCGCATCTATCAAGAAGGATACAGTCCCTCCAAGGTGAATCTGAATCCCTCAGATCACAAATAGCTGAAGCTAAAACAAACTGGAGACTCTTTCAAGTGAATGAGGAAGAACTGAAGCTGGCAATCAAAGAGGTTTTGAATGAAGGATCCCTACTTCCGCCAACGCAGAGACCAACAATACAAGGAGAAGCTGAAGCACAGAGGCAACAAGGAGGTGTCCAATATAAAGCAAAAATCATATTAGAGGACTCTAAAGTAGCTGGAGAACAAGTTCTAAGGGACACAGAAAATCACATGGAGTCTCTGAGTGAATGCTTGCTGAAGATGAAGGATAGATCTTCTCCAAGCCTGGGAGCCCAAAGGGATGGTGGTCACCTGGAACTGGGAAAGACGAGTGAACCCGAAATTGGTGCTCACTTGGAGGATGAGTCCAAAGGAGCTTTGAGGAACCTGGTTTATGGTGATAAGCTAAAGGCCTCCTTAGAAATCTTGGAAGGAGGAAGAAATCAAAAATGTACTTTCTCATCTGAAGTGGAGAAAACCACGGAAGACCTTACAGAACACCTTAAAAGTCTGCAGACTGAACAGGCATCCTTGCAGTCCGAAAATGCACAGCTGCAAAGTGAGAATGAGACCCTACAGAAGAACTTTAAAGTCATGATGGAACGCTGTCAAGAAAATATGATGAAACTGCACAGGAAATTAAGAGTGGAGGAAAACTGCCGTGTGGAGCAAAAGGAGAAACTTTCCAAAGTCGAAGAAAAGATGAGCCATACAATAAAAGAGCTGGAGACCTACAGAAAGAGAGCCCAATATCTTGAAGAACAATTGCAGAGTACCATTCGTTCCTGTCTGGGGAAGATTACTTCCTCCGAGAAAGAAGCAGATGCTAGTGAGTTGGCAGCTCGGATTGCTGAAAGAAACCTCAGTTATTTCAGGAAACAAAATGCACGCAACAGACAGAAATTAACTGAGAAGGAGCTTAGATTTGAACTTGTAGAAAAAGATCCCTATGATGCACTGGATGTTTCCAACTCAGCAATGGGCAGAAAGCCTTCTCCAAATGGGCCCTCACCAATAGGTCACCCTTCATCTGAAAGGAGACCTCCTCATTTTGAATAGAGTGGTCCACTCACACTCTCACCTTTCACTCCAGTGGGAGGAGGAAGAGGGTCAAGGGGCCCTGGAGAATCCTCTGGACCATGCGACTAGCAGTAAAGGAAGAGAATCCAGCTGTCATAAGTTCACTGATTTTCAGAGAGCACCTTCTCAGGCTGGGCCCCTCTCTCCTCCAGGGGAACAGGCCAGCAGGCTGATGATCCCTCCGCCAGGCCAACCATATTCTTCTGATGCACGTCTTCCTCTACAAAGGCAAGATAGGTTTTACTCAAATTGTGGTAGAGCATCGGGACCAGCAGAACACAGAATTCCTAATATGCCTCCTTTGGACTCTGATGTGCCTGATTCACCTCTCCATGCTGAAAACCAAGCAACTGGCTCTGGCTCTGTGTTGGCACCTTTCCCTCCAGTCAGAGGTGCCTTGTTTCCAGTTGACCCAAGGAGTCAGTTCATGAGAAGAGGACCTTTTTTTTCCTCCACCTCTCCCAGGAAACTTGTCTGGGAACCTGGAGATTATTTTCCACCTGACCCGCCACCCACTCCATTTCCAATGCGAAGTGTCTATGCAGGGAGGGGGTTTTCCTCACAAAATCTTCCCCCAAGAGCTGGAATTCAGCCCTCTTCACCCCCATTCTGAAAGTACAAGTGAGTTGCCTGAAGGGTTCCTTCCACCTGCAAATGAGCCTGTTACTCAACATCCAGAACCAAACAAGAAACCTCATGCTGTTGCTCTCTCTTCAAATGTAATTTGACTTATCTCTCATTTTTAGTTTTTAAGTAACTGCTTTTAGTTCAGTAATTGACTATACTTTGGCTCCAATTGAAGCTCAATGAAACAATAATTCTTAAGATAGTATTTTGTAAATAAAGATGGTTGACGTAAGAATCTTATGAGTAAATTATTCCTATTTTATGTTATTCCAGAGAACGGCATTTAATCTGATGAAGCCACTCTTACATAAACAAGAATGGGAGTTCTAGGTCCTTGTAATCTAGCTGGTGGAAATATCTTTTAAACTCCAAACAAAGAAGTGTATTTAGTATGACTGTAGCAATTGTAAAGTGACTTTAGGCTTAATGAAAAAGTGTCACTGATTTAGAGACTGGTTGGGCATTTCAGCTAGTTTTTCCATATCAGAATAACTAGAGCATGGGAGGACTAAAGGAGAGAACACAACTAAACATGTCAAGGAAACAGGAGATCTCAACTACAAAGAAAAATGAAGACCTCTTTTTTATATTGGTTGCTTAAAACCTTACATAGCTCTTGAGATACCATATTTCCTACATTAGATTCAAGTGAGTTATGAACTCCCATTTTGACCCCATATACAGATTGCACAATCACATTGTTTACACATCCACGTTTTTACAAAATGCCATGTTAGTAACTGTTGTATTCTGCTACCTTTTCTAGCCTCTACTATCCCCCCTCTCCTGCCCTCCCATCTTCTCTCTCTATCCCGTCTGCTGTAATTTAACGTTTGGGAATTGGAAACCACACTTTAAACTCACTCTCCTCCCCTTTTTCCCTTCTGTCAAATTTCTCATCATCTTCTTCTATTTCTCCTCCTCCTCCTCCTCTTCCTCCTCCTCCTTATACCTTTAATTCATTCATCATACACTCATGCATTGGTTCATTCATTCCTTTCACGTATGGTGTTGGGGATCCAACTCAGGACCTTTGAAAGTGTGAAGCCAGCACTCTAGTGCTGAGCCAAAACCCCAGCACCTGTCTTTTTGATTTTATGACTGTTTATATGAAATTCAGAGTCGCATTCTGCTATGGTTCACTGATATGTGGATTGACCTAGTCCTTGTTTTCTGGGAGACTTTTGGAAAATATACATGAATTATTAGGAGGTTGAAATGAAGAAACAAAGAGGAAATTCCCCAATTTCTTATTCTTAGATTCCATACTCTGACTCTGCCTACCTACTGTAAAAACTTTTAAACTCTTACTCCCCATTTCTATATCATTGCCAACAAGTGAACGTTCACTGCCCTACAACAAACCAGAGAACTCACATTGAACCATGTTTCCCCAGTAGAGACCAAGACACAATACTTATTAAAAAAAATACCCTAGTTATGAATCAGTAGGTAAAGCTTTATTTGAGTGTTAAATGTGCTCTAATTATGTGTTTGTGTGTGTGTTGATGTGTGTGGTGTGTGGGTGTGTGTGCTTGTGTGTAAAACAAGCACTGAGGTGTAAAATAAATGCAGGATTGCAACGGCCTTCTTAAAAATAAGAAGCAACTTTATCACATTTGAAGCCCAGTGAAGAATCTGCCTGATACTTAACCTACAATTAATTGAAATGTGAAAACTTCAGGCCTAGAAAAACAAAGCCAACATACATACTGAATCTAATCAGTCTGTCTCACCTGTTTTCTAATCACTCCTTTAAATAAACCTAAATTGCCAGCATAAAACATCAGTTGTTCTAAACGAATGGACGGATGTCCCCCGTCATGGGCTGTGTAAAATACATGGAGGATCCGGCACTGCTTGTTATCTAGAATGACTTCTGCCTGAACTACTATTGGAGAATGGTTGCTGATATACTGCGGTTCTTATACCAGTAAACTGGAATGAAGGTAATTTCAGGCTGCAAAGGAATCAATTGATTTTACTAACTGGTTTTTGGAAAACACTGCCATGAAAAATTATCAATATGTTCATAAAGGCATCTACATGTCTCTTCACAAGGGTTTTACTCAATGGGGGAGGTGGTGAGGTCTGGATATAACTGAACTGTCCATCAGTAGGTAGAACAATATAATGGGAATCAGAGTGCACATTCCGGTTTGAACTCAATCTAGGTAACATGGATTCATCTCTGTGTAATAGGCCTGCTTCTGGAAAACACAATGTAGAGCTCCAAAAGCAGAACGATTCTTTCAGAATACCATGTTATGTTTGTAAATAGATAGACAGATAGATATACAGGATTCAAAAATCTGAAAACGGTCCGGAAGTGTACATTTCAATAACTTACAATGTCAGTAGTGGGGGATTGATAGCAGATCAAGAAGACTGTGTCTGCATGCGAAATGGTTCAATTTTTGAAAGAGTTTTTTAAATGAAAATGGACAAAAAAATTGAAAGGGTTACAGTAAGTGTTGAGGAGTGACTTGGCCAAAGGAGCACAGAGGTGAGAAAGAATTAAGTAGAGTTCAATAGAACCAGGTATAATTTCTGTACACATGACTCCATGAACAGGAGCAAAGGGGACACTTAAAGAAATCATAGGACTAAGGAGAGATCAGGATTAGGAGGGTTTGTACTAGTCTAGAAATGCTGACCTGAAAACCAATTAAGTTTTCCACTCCTTCTTTGGAGGAACATTAGCTGTGCCGTGCTTTTCAAAAATGACTTGTCATAACTGATTTATGCCCATGTTAGCAACTCTTCTGAAATTACTTTGAAAGTAGACTAATGTGAGAGTTTCTCTTTAGAGATAATTCAAGTTACTTGCATAGGAAGTGGCAGCAGGTCTGGGGATGTTGTAGCTCAGTGGCAGTGACCTTGCCTAGCTTGGGGCTGGCCTGCCATGGACTTTCACCCCAAACACTTGCAAGAAAAGAAAAGGGAGGGAAGGGAGAGAGAAAGTTGGAAGGGAGGAAGGCAAAGTTGGAGGGATGCAGGGAGGTAGAAAAGAAGGAAGAAGAAAAGGGGAAAACCCAGGAAGGGAGGAAGGAAGCAAGGAAGGTAGGAAATAGGGAGAGCACAAGGGCAGGGAAAGGACTGAGTCACTCAAACAAAAGGCAAGGGACACAAAGACCAATAGAGGCCATAAAAGCTGTTTGAACAGTTTAGTCAGCTTTAGAATTTGAGTGACATCAAACTGAATGTTATTATGACTGGATGGAATCTTCCTACTAACCCCGCCTTGGCCTGGCCTAAACCAAATCAAGGGGTGGGTGGCATGGAGAGGAATTCTCTCTGGCTGGAGTGGGAGGGACCGAAACCTCTGGCACATGAGGATGCACTGGGTAGGGAAGCGGACAAGACTCCCCTGATGGGCAGTTGAGCACAACAAGGCTCCTGGGAGCCTTTGATCATGGCTCCCACCACCATACGCCCACCACCCACCATACGCTCAGCCCCTGAAGGGGATCACAGTGGTCTGCTCCGTTGCCTGGTGCAGGTTGGAGTTCCTGACCAAACACCTGAGTGTCCACAGCCTGTGTTGGCCTGCCTGGGCAGGCTGTGGTTGTGGTGGCAAGAGCCAAAGCTGTCTTGGCGTGATGGAGGAGCCAAGGGCTGCCTCTCAGCCATCCTAGTGGGTGGTTCTGGAAGAAGCACCCAGGGTTGTGGCAGCATTGTCCGAAGACATGAAGCCAGGCCATCTTCCTTATGGCTTTCCTTGGGAGTTGGTGATGTGTACAGCTCTTGGATTTTTTGCTGTTCTCTCACTTTTCTGGAGAGGTTTTCAGTCGGTTCGTAGCAGGCTTTACGTGGGAAGAGAAAAAAGGCTGGCTCTAAATCTTGCTGGACTTATTGAGGCAAAATGTGGACTTCTTGAAAAAGTGAGCCTTGTTGAAAAAGAACATGAAGGC
This sequence comes from Callospermophilus lateralis, assembly GCF_048772815.1. NCBI lineage: Eukaryota > Metazoa > Chordata > Mammalia > Rodentia > Sciuridae > Callospermophilus > Callospermophilus lateralis. The sequence goes on from NW_027513140.1 coordinate 125,907, forward strand.
TTAGAATCATCTTTAAAGGATTGCAGGTTTGAGAAGGGTTCAAGAGAAGCACAACAGCTGGAGGCAACCGACGAAAAGCTGCATAGGCCCGAATCCAGCCATGGCGTTGAAATGCTCTTTCTAGAAGAAGAGCTCAAAGCACAGAAGGCTCAACATGGTCAACAGGATGAAACGATGGCGCATCTATCAAGAAGGATACAGTCCCTCCAAGGTGAATCTGAATCCCTCAGATCACAAATAGCTGAAGCTAAAACAAACTGGAGACTCTTTCAAGTGAATGAGGAAGAACTGAAGCTGGCAATCAAAGAGGTTTTGAATGAAGGATCCCTACTTCCGCCAACGCAGAGACCAACAATACAAGGAGAAGCTGAAGCACAGAGGCAACAAGGAGGTGTCCAATATAAAGCAAAAATCATATTAGAGGACTCTAAAGTAGCTGGAGAACAAGTTCTAAGGGACACAGAAAATCACATGGAGTCTCTGAGTGAATGCTTGCTGAAGATGAAGGATAGATCTTCTCCAAGCCTGGGAGCCCAAAGGGATGGTGGTCACCTGGAACTGGGAAAGACGAGTGAACCCGAAATTGGTGCTCACTTGGAGGATGAGTCCAAAGGAGCTTTGAGGAACCTGGTTTATGGTGATAAGCTAAAGGCCTCCTTAGAAATCTTGGAAGGAGGAAGAAATCAAAAATGTACTTTCTCATCTGAAGTGGAGAAAACCACGGAAGACCTTACAGAACACCTTAAAAGTCTGCAGACTGAACAGGCATCCTTGCAGTCCGAAAATGCACAGCTGCAAAGTGAGAATGAGACCCTACAGAAGAACTTTAAAGTCATGATGGAACGCTGTCAAGAAAATATGATGAAACTGCACAGGAAATTAAGAGTGGAGGAAAACTGCCGTGTGGAGCAAAAGGAGAAACTTTCCAAAGTCGAAGAAAAGATGAGCCATACAATAAAAGAGCTGGAGACCTACAGAAAGAGAGCCCAATATCTTGAAGAACAATTGCAGAGTACCATTCGTTCCTGTCTGGGGAAGATTACTTCCTCCGAGAAAGAAGCAGATGCTAGTGAGTTGGCAGCTCGGATTGCTGAAAGAAACCTCAGTTATTTCAGGAAACAAAATGCACGCAACAGACAGAAATTAACTGAGAAGGAGCTTAGATTTGAACTTGTAGAAAAAGATCCCTATGATGCACTGGATGTTTCCAACTCAGCAATGGGCAGAAAGCCTTCTCCAAATGGGCCCTCACCAATAGGTCACCCTTCATCTGAAAGGAGACCTCCTCATTTTGAAAAGAGTGGTCCACTCACACTCTCACCTTTCACTCCAGTGGGAGGAGGAAGAGGGTCAAGGGGCCCTGGAGAATCCTCTGGACCATGCGACTAGCAGTAAAGGAAGAGAATCCAGCTGTCATAAGTTCACTGATTTGCAGAGAGCACCTTCTCAGACTGGGCCCCTCTCTCCTCCAGGGGAACAGGCCAGCAGGCTGATGATCCCTCCGCCAGGCCAACCATATTCTTCTGATGCACGTCTTCCTCTACAAAGGCAAGATAGGTTTTACTCAAATTGTGGTGGAGCATCAGGACCAGCAGAACACAGAATTCCTAATATGCCTCCTTTGGAGTCTGATGTGCCTGATTCACCTCTCCATGCTGAAAACCAAGCAACTGGCTCTGGCTCTGTGTTGGCACCTTTCCCTCCAGTCAGAGGTGCCTTGTTTCCAGTTGACCCAAGGAGTCAGTTCATGAGAAGAGGACCTTTTTTTTCCTCCACCTCTCCCAGGAAACTTGTCTGGGAACCTGGAGATTATTTTCCACCTGACCCGCCACCCACTCCATTTCCAATGCGAAGTGTCTATGCAGGGAGGGGGTTTTCCTCACAAAATCTTCCCCCAAGAGCTGGAATTCAGCCCTCTTCACCCCCATTCTGAAAGTACAAGTGAGTTGCCTGAAGGGTTCGTTCCACCTGCAAATGAGCCTGTTACTCAACATCCAGAACCAAACAAGAAACCTCATGCTGTTGCTCTCTCTTCAAATGTAATTTGACTTATCTCTCATTTTTAGTTTTTAAGTAACTGCTTTTAGTTCAGTAATTGACTATACTTTGGCTCCAATTGAAGCTCAATGAAACAATAATTCTTAAGATAGTATTTTGTAAATAAAGATGGTTTACGTAAGAATCTTATGAGTAAATTATTCCTATTTTATGTTATTCCAGAGAACGGCATTTAATCTGATGAAGCCACTCTTACATAAACAAGAATGGGAGTTCTAGGTCCTTGTAATCTAGCTGGTGGAAATATCTTTTAAACTCCAAACAAAGAAGTGTATTTAGTATGACTGTAGCAATTGTAAAGTGACTTTAGGCTTAATGAAAAAGTGTCACTGATTTAGAGACTGGTTGGGCATTTCAGCTAGTTTTTCCATATCAGAATAACTAGAGCATGGGAGGACTAAAGGAGAGAACACAACTAAACATGTCAAGGAAACAGGAGATCTCAACTACAAAGAAAAATGAAGACCTCTTTTTTATATTGGTTGCTTAAAACCTTACATAGCTCTTGAGATACCATATTTCCTACATTAGATTCAAGTGAGTTATGAACTCCCATTTTGACCCCATATACAGATTGCACAATCACATTGTTTACACATCCACGTTTTTACAAAATGCCATGTTAGTAACTGTTGTATTCTGCTACCTTTTCTAGCCTCTACTATCCCCCCTCTCCTGCCCTCCCATCTTCTCTCTCTATCCCGTCTGCTGTAATTTAATGTTTGGGAATTGGAAACCACACTTTAAACTCACTCTCCTCCCCTTTTTCCCTTCTGTCAAATTTCTCATCATCTTCTTCTATTTCTCCTCCTCCTCCTCCTCTTCCTCCTCCTCCTTATACCTTTAATTCATTCATCATACACTCATGCATTGGTTCATTCATTCCTTTCACGTATGGTGTTGGGGATCCAACTCAGGACCTTTGAAAGTGTGAAGCCAGCACTCTAGTGCTGAGCCAAAACCCCAGCACCTGTCTTTTTGATTTTATGACTGTTTATATGAAATTCAGAGTCGCATTCTGCTATGGTTCACTGATATGTGGATTGACCTAGTCCTTGTTTTCTGGGAGACTTTTGGAAAATATACATGAATTATTAGGAGGTTGAAATGAAGAAACAAAGAGGAAATTCCCCAATTTCTTATTCTTAGATTCCATACTCTGACTCTGCCTACCCACTGTAAAAACTTTTAAACTCTTACTCCCCATTTCTATATCATTGCCAACAAGTGAACGTTCACTGCCCTACAACAAACCAGAGAACTCACATTGAACCATGTTTCCCCAGTAGAGACCAAGACACAATACTTATTAAAAAAAATACCCTAGTTATGAATCAGTAGGTAAAGCTTTATTTGAGTGTTAAATGTGCTCTAATTATGTGTTTGTGTGTGTGTTGATGTGTGTGGTGTGTGGGTGTGTGTGCTTGTGTGTAAAACAAGCACTGAGGTGTAAAATAAATGCAGGATTGCAACGGCCTTCTTAAAAATAAGAAGCAACTTTATCACATTTGAAGCCCAGTGAAGAATCTGCCTGATACTTAACCTACAATTAATTGAAATGTGAAAACTTCAGGCCTAGAAAAACAAAGCCAACATACATACTGAATCTAATCAGTCTGTCTCACCTGTTTTCTAATCACTCCTTTAAATAAACCTAAATTGCCAGCATAAAACATCAGTTGTTCTAAACGAATGGACGGATGTCCCCCGTCATGGGCTGTGTAAAATACATGGAGGATCCGGCACTGCTTGTTATGTAGAATGACTTCTGCCTGAACTACTATTGGAGAATGGTTGCTGATATACTGCGGTTCTTATACCAGTAAACTGGAATGAAGGTAATTTCAGGCTGCAAAGGAATCAATTGATTTTACTAACTGGTTTTTGGAAAACACTGCCATGAAAAATTATCAATATGTTCATAAAGGCATCTACATGTCTCTTCACAAGGGTTTTACTCAATGGGGGAGGTGGTGAGGTCTGGATATAACTGAACTGTCCATCAGTAGGTAGAACAATATAATGGGAATCAGAGTGCACATTCCGGTTTGAACTCAATCTAGGTAACATGGATTCATCTCTGTGTAATAGGCCTGCTTCTGGAAAACACAATGTAGAGCTCCAAAAGCAGAACGATTCTTTCAGAATACCATGTTATGTTTGTAAATAGATAGACAGATAGATATACAGGATTCAAAAATCTGAAAACGGTCCGGAAGTGTACACTTCAATAACTTACAATGTCAGTAGTGGGGGATTGATAGCAGATCAAGAAGACTGTGTCTGCATGCGAAATGGTTCAATTTTTGAAAGAGTTTTTTAAATGAAAATGGACAAAAAAATTGAAAGGGTTACAGTAAGTGTTGAGGAGTGACTTGGCCAAAGGAGCACAGAGGTGAGAAAGAATTAAGTAGAGTTCAATAGAACCAGGTATAATTTCTGTACACATGACTCCATGAACAGGAGCAAAGGGGACACTTAAAGAAATCATAGGACTAAGGAGAGATCAGGATTAGGAGGGTTTGTACTAGTCTAGAAATGCTGACCTGAAAACCAATTAAGTTTTCCACTCCTTCTCTGGAGGAACATTAGCTGTGCCGTGCTTTTCAAAAATGACTTGTCATAACTGATTTATGCCCATGTTAGCAACTCTTCTGAAATTACTTTGAAAGTAGACTAATGTGAGAGTTTCTCTTTAGAGATAATTCAAGTTACTTGCATAGGAAGTGGCAGCAGGTCTGGGGATGTTGTAGCTCAGTGGCAGTGACCTTGCCTAGCTTGGGGCTGGCCTGCCATGGACTTTCACCCCAAACACTTGCAAGAAAAGAAAAGGGAGGGAAGGGAGAGAGAAAGTTGGAAGGGAGGAAGGCAAAGTTGGAGGGATGCAGGGAGGTAGAAAAGAAGGAAGAAGAAAAGGGGAAAACCCAGGAAGGGAGGAAGGAAGCAAGGAAGGTAGGAAATAGGGAGAGCACAAGGGCAGGGAAAGGACTGAGTCACTCAAACAAAAGGCAAGGGACACAAAGACCAATAGAGGCCATAAAAGCTGTTTGAACAGTTTAGTCAGCTTTAGAATTTGAGTGACATCAAACTGAATGTTATTATGACTGGATGGAATCTTCCTACTAACCCCGCCTTGGCCTGGCCTAAACCAAATCAAGGGGTGGGTGGCATGGAGAGGAATTCTCTCTGGCTGGAGTGGGAGGGACCGAAACCTGTGGCACATGAGGATGCACTGGGTAGGGAAGCGGACAAGACTCCCCTGATGGGCAGTTGAGCACAACAAGGCTCCTGGGAGCCTTTGATCATGGCTCCCACCGCCATACGCCCACCACCCACCATACGCTCAGCCCCTGAAGGGGATCACAGTGGTCTGCTCCGTTGCCTGGTGCAGGTTGGAGTTCCTGACCAAACACCTGAGTGTCCACAGCCTGTGTTGGCCTGCCTGGGCAGGCTGTGGTTGTGGTGGCAAGAGCCAAAGCTGTCTTGGCGTGATGGAGGAGCCAAGGGCTGCCTCTCAGCCATCCTAGTGGGTGGTTCTGGAAGAAGCACCCAGGGTTGTGGCAGCATTGTCCGAAGACATGAAGCCAGGCCATCTTCCTTATGGCTTTCCTTGGGAGTTGGTGATGTGTACAGCTCTTGGATTTTTTGCTGTTCTCTCACTTTTCTGGAGAGGTTTTCAGTCGGTTCGTAGCAGGCTTTACGTGGGAAGAGAAAAAAGGCTGGCTCTAAATCTTGCTGGACTTATTGAGGCAAAATGTGAACTTCTTGAAAAAGTGAGCCTTGTTGAAAAAGAACATGAAGGCTTAGAATCATCTTTAAAGGATTGCAGGTTTGAGAAGGGTTCAAGAGAAGCACAACAGCTGGAGGCAACCGACAAAAAGCTGCATAGGCCCGAATCCAGCCATGGCGTTGAAATGCTCTTTCTAGAAGAAGAGCTCAAAGCACAGAAGGCTCAACATGGTCAACAGGATGAAACGATGGCGCATCTATCAAGAAGGATACAGTCCCTCCAAGGTGAATCTGAATCCCTCAGATCACAAATAGCTGAAGCTAAAACAAACTGGAGACTCTTTCAAGTGAATGAGGAAGAACTGAAGCTGGCAATCAAAGAGGTTTTGAATGAAGGATCCCTACTTCCGCCAACGCAGAGACCAACAATACAAGGAGAAGCTGAAGCACAGAGGCAACAAGGAGGTGTCCAATATAAAGCAAAAATCATATTAGAGGACTCTAAAGTAGCTGGAGAACAAGTTCTAAGGGACACAGAAAATCACATGGAGTCTCTGAGTGAATGCTTGCTGAAGATGAAGGATAGATCTTCTCCAAGCCTGGGAGCCCAAAGGGATGGTGGTCACCTGGAACTGGGAAAGACGAGTGAACCCGAAATTGGTGCTCACTTGGAGGATGAGTCCAAAGGAGCTTTGAGGAACCTGGTTTATGGTGATAAGCTAAAGGCCTCCTTAGAAATCTTGGAAGGAGGAAGAAATCAAAAATGTACTTTCTCATCTGAAGTGGAGAAAACCACGGAAGACCTTACAGAACACCTTAAAAGTCTGCAGACTGAACAGGCATCCTTGCAGTCCGAAAATGCACAGCTGCAAAGTGAGAATGAGACCCTACAGAAGAACTTTAAAGTCATGATGGAACGCTGTCAAGAAAATATGATGAAACTGCACAGGAAATTAAGAGTGGAGGAAAACTGCCGTGTGGAGCAAAAGGAGAAACTTTCCAAAGTCGAAGAAAAGATGAGCCATACAATAAAAGAGCTGGAGACCTACAGAAAGAGAGCCCAATATCTTGAAGAACAATTGCAGAGTACCATTCGTTCCTGTCTGGGGAAGATTACTTCCTCCGAGAAAGAAGCAGATGCTAGTGAGTTGGCAGCTCGGATTGCTGAAAGAAACCTCAGTTATTTCAGGAAACAAAATGCACGCAACAGACAGAAATTAACTGAGAAGGAGCTTAGATTTGAACTTGTAGAAAAAGATCCCTATGATGCACTGGATGTTTCCAACTCAGCAATGGGCAGAAAGCCTTCTCCAAATGGGCCCTCACCAATAGGTCACCCTTCATCTGAAAGGAGACCTCCTCATTTTGAATAGAGTGGTCCACTCACACTCTCACCTTTCACTCCAGTGGGAGGAGGAAGAGGGTCAAGGGGCCCTGGAGAATCCTCTGGACCATGCGACTAGCAGTAAAGGAAGAGAATCCAGCTGTCATAAGTTCACTGATTTTCAGAGAGCACCTTCTCAGGCTGGGCCCCTCTCTCCTCCAGGGGAACAGGCCAGCAGGCTGATGATCCCTCCGCCAGGCCAACCATATTCTTCTGATGCACGTCTTCCTCTACAAAGGCAAGATAGGTTTTACTCAAATTGTGGTAGAGCATCAGGACCAGCAGAACACAGAATTCCTAATATGCCTCCTTTGGAGTCTGATGTGCCTGATTCACCTCTCCATGCTGAAAACCAAGCAACTGGCTCTGGCTCTGTGTTGGCACCTTTCCCTCCAGTCAGAGGTGCCTTGTTTCCAGTTGACCCAAGGAGTCAGTTCATGAGAAGAGGACCTTTTTTTTCCTCCACCTCTCCCAGGAAACTTGTCTGGGAACCTGGAGATTATTTTCCACCTGACCCGCCACCCACTCCATTTCCAATGCGAAGTGTCTATGCAGGGAGGGGGTTTTCCTCACAAAATCTTCCCCCAAGAGCTGGAATTCAGCCCTCTTCACCCCCATTCTGAAAGTACAAGTGAGTTGCCTGAAGGGTTCGTTCCACCTGCAAATGAGCCTGTTACTCAACATCCAGAACCAAACAAGAAACCTCATGCTGTTGCTCTCTCTTCAAATGTAATTTGACTTATCTCTCATTTTTAGTTTTTAAGTAACTGCTTTTAGTTCAGTAATTGACTATACTTTGGCTCCAATTGAAGCTCAATGAAACAATAATTCTTAAGATAGTATTTTGTAAATAAAGATGGTTTACGTAAGAATCTTATGAGTAAATTATTCCTATTTTATGTTATTCCAGAGAACGACATTTAATCTGATGAAGCCACTCTTACATAAACAAGAATGGGAGTTCTAGGTCCTTGTAATCTAGCTGGTGGAAATATCTTTTAAACTCCAAACAAAGAAGTGTATTTAGTATGACTGTAGCAATTGTAAAGTGACTTTAGGCTTAATGAAAAAGTGTCACTGATTTAGAGACTGGTTGGGCATTTCAGCTAGTTTTTCCATATCAGAATAACTAGAGCATGGGAGGACTAAAGGAGAGAACACAACTAAACATGTCAAGGAAACAGGAGATCTCAACTACAAAGAAAAATGAAGACCTCTTTTTTATATTGGTTGCTTAAAACCTTACATAGCTCTTGAGATACCATATTTCCTACATTAGATTCAAGTGAGTTATGAACTCCCATTTTGACCCCATATACAGATTGCACAATCACATTGTTTACACATCCACGTTTTTACAAAATGCCATGTTAGTAACTGTTGTATTCTGCTACCTTTTCTAGCCTCTACTATCCCCCCTCTCCTGCCCTCCCATCTTCTCTCTCTATCCCGTCTGCTGTAATTTAACGTTTGGGAATTGGAAACCACACTTTAAACTCACTCTCCTCCCCTTTTTCCCTTCTGTCAAATTTCTCATCATCTTCTTCTATTTCTCCTCCTCCTCCTCCTCTTCCTCCTCCTCCTTATACCTTTAATTCATTCATCATACACTCATGCATTGGTTCATTCATTCCTTTCACGTATGGTGTTGGGGATCCAACTCAGGACCTTTGAAAGTGTGAAGCCAGCACTCTAGTGCTGAGCCAAAACCCCAGCACCTGTCTTTTTGATTTTATGACTGTTTATATGAAATTCAGAGTCGCATTCTGCTATGGTTCACTGATATGTGGATTGACCTAGTCCTTGTTTTCTGGGAGACTTTTGGAAAATATACATGAATTATTAGGAGGTTGAAATGAAGAAACAAAGAGGAAATTCCCCAATTTCTTATTCTTAGATTCCATACTCTGACTCTGCCTACCCACTGTAAAAACTTTTAAACTCTTACTCCCCATTTCTATATCATTGCCAACAAGTGAACGTTCACTGCCCTACAACAAACCAGAGAACTCACATTGAACCATGTTTCCCCAGTAGAGACCAAGACACAATACTTATTAAAAAAAATACCCTAGTTATAAATCAGTAGGTAAAGCTTTATTTGAGTGTTAAATGTGCTCTAATTATGTGTTTGTGTGTGTGTTGATGTGTGTGGTGTGTGGGTGTGTGTGCTTGTGTGTAAAACAAGCACTGAGGTGTAAAATAAATGCAGGATTGCAACGGCCTTCTTAAAAATAAGAAGCAACTTTATCACATTTGAAGCCCAGTGAAGAATCTGCCTGATACTTAACCTACAATTAATTGAAATGTGAAAACTTCAGGCCTAGAAAAACAAAGCCAACATACATACTGAATCTAATCAGTCTGTCTCACCTGTTTTCTAATCACTCCTTTAAATAAACCTAAATTGCCAGCATAAAACATCAGTTGTTCTAAACGAATGGACGGATGTCCCCCGTCATGGGCTGTGTAAAATACATGGAGGATCCGGCACTGCTTGTTATCTAGAATGACTTCTGCCTGAACTACTATTGGAGAATGGTTGCTGATATACTGCGGTTCTTATACCAGTAAACTGGAATGAAGGTCATTTCAGGCTGCAAAGGAATCAATTGATTTTACTAACTGGTTTTTGGAAAACACTGCCATGAAAAATTATCAATATGTTCATAAAGGCATCTACATGTCTCTTCACAAGGGTTTTACTCAATGGGGGAGGTGGTGAGGTCTGGATATAACTGAACTGTCCATCAGTAGGTAGAACAATATAATGGGAATCAGAGTGCACATTCCGGTTTGAACTCAATCCAGGTAACATGGATTCATCTCTGTGTAATAGGCCTGCTTCTGGAAAACACAATGTAGAGCTCCAAAAGCAGAACGATTCTTTCAGAATACCATGTTATGTTTGTAAATAGATAGACAGATAGATATACAGGATTCAAAAATCTGAAAACGGTCCGGAAGTGTACATTTCAATAACTTACAATGTCAGTAGTGGGGGATTGATAGCAGATCAAGAAGACTGTGTCTGCATGCGAAATGGTTCAATTTTTGAAAGAGTTTTTTAAATGAAAATGGACAAAAAAATTGAAAGGGTTACAGTAAGTGTTGAGGAGTGACTTGGCCAAAGGAGCACAGAGGTGAGAAAGAATTAAGTAGAGTTCAATAGAACCAGGTATAATTTCTGTACACATGACTCCATGAACAGGAGCAAAGGGGACACTTAAAGAAATCATAGGACTAAGGAGAGATCAGGATTAGGAGGGTTTGTACTAGTCTAGAAATGCTGACCTGAAAACCAATTAAGTTTTCCACTCCTTCTCTGGAGGAACATTAGCTGTGCCGTGCTTTTCAAAAATGACTTGTCATAACTGATTTATGCCCATGTTAGCAACTCTTCTGAAATTACTTTGAAAGTAGACTAATGTGAGAGTTTCTCTTTAGAGATAATTCAAGTTACTTGCATAGGAAGTGGCAGCAGGTCTGGGGATGTTGTAGCTCAGTGGCAGTGACCTTGCCTAGCTTGGGGCTGGCCTGCCATGGACTTTCACCCCAAACACTTGCAAGAAAAGAAAAGGGAGGGAAGGGAGAGAGAAAGTTGGAAGGGAGGAAGGCAAAGTTGGAGGGATGCAGGGAGGTAGAAAAGAAGGAAGAAGAAAAGGGGAAAACCCAGGAAGGGAGGAAGGAAGCAAGGAAGGTAGGAAATAGGGAGAGCACAAGGGCAGGGAAAGGACTGAGTCACTCAAACAAAAGGCAAGGGACACAAAGACCAATAGAGGCCATAAAAGCTGTTTGAACAGTTTAGTCAGCTTTAGAATTTGAGTGACATCAAACTGAATGTTATTATGACTGGATGGAATCTTCCTACTAACCCCGCCTTGGCCTGGCCTAAACCAAATCAAGGGGTGGGTGGCATGGAGAGGAATTCTCTCTGGCTGGAGTGGGAGGGACCGAAACCTGTGGCACATGAGGATGCACTGGGTAGGGAAGCGGACAAGACTCCCCTGATGGGCAGTTGAGCACAACAAGGCTCCTGGGAGCCTTTGATCATGGCTCCCACCGCCATACGCCCACCACCCACCATACGCTCAGCCCCTGAAGGGGATCACAGTGGTCTGCTCCGTTGCCTGGTGCAGGTTGGAGTTCCTGACCAAACACCTGAGTGTCCACAGCCTGTGTTGGCCTGCCTGGGCAGGCTGTGGTTGTGGTGGCAAGAGCCAAAGCTGTCTTGGCGTGATGGAGGAGCCAAGGGCTGCCTCTCAGCCATCCTAGTGGGTGGTTCTGGAAGAAGCACCCAGGGTTGTGGCAGCATTGTCCGAAGACATGAAGCCAGGCCATCTTCCTTATGGCTTTCCTTGGGAGTTGGTGATGTGTACAGCTCTTGGATTTTTTGCTGTTCTCTCACTTTTCTGGAGAGGTTTTCAGTCGGTTCGTAGCAGGCTTTACGTGGGAAGAGAAAAAAGGCTGGCTCTAAATCTTGCTGGACTTATTGAGGCAAAATGTGAACTTCTTGAAAAAGTGAGCCTTGTTGAAAAAGAACATGAAGGCTTAGAATCATCTTTAAAGGATTGCAGGTTTGAGAAGGGTTCAAGAGAAGCACAACAGCTGGAGGCAACCGACGAAAAGCTGCATAGGCCCGAATCCAGCCATGGCGTTGAAATGCTCTTTCTAGAAGAAGAGCTCAAAGCACAGAAGGCTCAACATGGTCAACAGGATGAAACGATGGCGCATCTATCAAGAAGGATACAGTCCCTCCAAGGTGAATCTGAATCCCTCAGATCACAAATAGCTGAAGCTAAAACAAACTGGAGACTCTTTCAAGTGAATGAGGAAGAACTGAAGCTGGCAATCAAAGAGGTTTTGAATGAAGGATCCCTACTTCCGCCAACGCAGAGACCAACAATACAAGGAGAAGCTGAAGCACAGAGGCAACAAGGAGGTGTCCAATATAAAGCAAAAATCATATTAGAGGACTCTAAAGTAGCTGGAGAACAAGTTCTAAGGGACACAGAAAATCACATGGAGTCTCTGAGTGAATGCTTGCAGAAGATGAAGGATAGATCTTCTCCAAGCCTGGGAGCCCAAAGGGATGGTGGTCACCTGGAACTGGGAAAGACGAGTGAACCCGAAATTGGTGCTCACTTGGAGGATGAGTCCAAAGGAGCTTTGAGGAACCTGGTTTATGGTGATAAGCTAAAGGCCTCCTTAGAAATCTTGGAAGGAGGAAGAAATCAAAAATGTACTTTCTCATCTGAAGTGGAGAAAACCACGGAAGACCTTACAGAACACCTTAAAAGTCTGCAGACTGAACAGGCATCCTTGCAGTCCGAAAATGCACAGCTGCAAAGTGAGAATGAGACCCTACAGAAGAACTTTAAAGTCATGATGGAACGCTGTCAAGAAAATATGATGAAACTGCACAGGAAATTAAGAGTGGAGGAAAACTGCCGTGTGGAGCAAAAGGAGAAACTTTCCAAAGTCGAAGAAAAGATGAGCCATACAATAAAAGAGCTGGAGACCTACAGAAAGAGAGCCCAATATCTTGAAGAACAATTGCAGAGTACCATTCGTTCCTGTCTGGGGAAGATTACTTCCTCCGAGAAAGAAGCAGATGCTAGTGAGTTGGCAGCTCGGATTGCTGAAAGAAACCTCAGTTATTTCAGGAAACAAAATGCACGCAACAGACAGAAATTAACTGAGAAGGAGCTTAGATTTGAACTTGTAGAAAAAGATCCCTATGATGCACTGGATGTTTCCAACTCAGCAATGGGCAGAAAGCCTTCTCCAAATGGGCCCTCACCAATAGGTCACCCTTCATCTGAAAGGAGACCTCCTCATTTTGAAAAGAGTGGTCCACTCACACTCTCACCTTTCACTCCAGTGGGAGGAGGAAGAGGGTCAAGGGGCCCTGGAGAATCCTCTGGACCATGCGACTAGCAGTAAAGGAAGAGAATCCAGCTGTCATAAGTTCACTGATTTTCAGAGAGCACCTTCTCAGACTGGGCCCCTCTCTCCTCCAGGGGAACAGGCCAGCAGGCTGATGATCCCTCCGCCAGGCCAACCATATTCTTCTGATGCACGTCTTCCTCTACAAAGGCAAGATAGGTTTTACTCAAATTGTGGTAGAGCATCAGGACCAGCAGAACACAGAATTCCTAATATGCCTCCTTTGGAGTCTGATGTGCCTGATTCACCTCTCCATGCTGAAAACCAAGCAACTGGCTCTGGCTCTGTGTTGGCACCTTTCCCTCCAGTCAGAGGTGCCTTGTTTCCAGTTGACCCAAGGAGTCAGTTCATGAGAAGAGGACCTTTTTTTTCCTCCACCTCTCCCAGGAAACTTGTCTGGGAACCTGGAGATTATTTTCCACCTGACCCGCCACCCACTCCATTTCCAATGCGAAGTGTCTATGCAGGGAGGGGGTTTTCCTCACAAAATCTTCCCCCAAGAGCTGGAATTCAGCCCTCTTCACCCCCATTCTGAAAGTACAAGTGAGTTGCCTGAAGGGTTCGTTCCACCTGCAAATGAGCCTGTTACTCAACATCCAGAACCAAACAAGAAACCTCATGCTGTTGCTCTCTCTTCAAATGTAATTTGACTTATCTCTCATTTTTAGTTTTTAAGTAACTGCTTTTAGTTCAGTAATTGACTATACTTTGGCTCCAATTGAAGCTCAATGAAACAATAATTCTTAAGATAGAATTTTGTAAATAAAGATGGTTTACGTAAGAATCTTATGAGTAAATTATTCCTATTTTATGTTATTCCAGAGAACGACATTTAATCTGATGAAGCCACTCTTACATAAACAAGAATGGGAGTTCTAGGTCCTTGTAATCTAGCTGGTGGAAATATCTTTTAAACTCCAAACAAAGAAGTGTATTTAGTATGACTGTAGCAATTGTAAAGTGACTTTAGGCTTAATGAAAAAGTGTCACTGATTTAGAGACTGGTTGGGCATTTCAGCTAGTTTTTCCATATCAGAATAACTAGAGCATGGGAGGACTAAAGGAGAGAACACAACTAAACATGTCAAGGAAACAGGAGATCTCAACTACAAAGAAAAATGAAGACCTCTTTTTTATATTGGTTGCTTAAAACCTTACATAGCTCTTGAGATACCATATTTCCTACATTAGATTCAAGTGAGTTATGAACTCCCATTTTGACCCCATATACAGATTGCACAATCACATTGTTTACACATCCACGTTTTTACAAAATGCCATGTTAGTAACTGTTGTATTCTGCTACCTTTTCTAGCCTCTACTATCCCCCCTCTCCTGCCCTCCCATCTTCTCTCTCTATCCCGTCTGCTGTAATTTAACGTTTGGGAATTGGAAACCACACTTTAAACTCACTCTCCTCCCCTTTTTCCCTTCTGTCAAATTTCTCATCATCTTCTTCTATTTCTCCTCCTCCTCCTCCTCTTCCTCCTCCTCCTTATACCTTTAATTCATTCATCATACACTCATGCATTGGTTCATTCATTCCTTTCACGTATGGTGTTGGGGATCCAACTCAGGACCTTTGAAAGTGTGAAGCCAGCACTCTAGTGCTGAGCCAAAACCCCAGCACCTGTCTTTTTGATTTTATGACTGTTTATATGAAATTCAGAGTCGCATTCTGCTATGGTTCACTGATATGTGGATTGACCTAGTCCTTGTTTTCTGGGAGACTTTTGGAAAATATACATGAATTATTAGGAGGTTGAAATGAAGAAACAAAGAGGAAATTCCCCAATTTCTTATTCTTAGATTCCATACTCTGACTCTGCCTACCCACTGTAAAAACTTTTAAACTCTTACTCCCCATTTCTATATCATTGCCAACAAGTGAACGTTCACTGCCCTACAACAAACCAGAGAACTCACATTGAACCATGTTTCCCCAGTAGAGACCAAGACACAATACTTATTAAAAAAAATACCCTAGTTATAAATCAGTAGGTAAAGCTTTATTTGAGTGTTAAATGTGCTCTAATTATGTGTTTGTGTGTGTGTTGATGTGTGTGGTGTGTGGGTGTGTGTGCTTGTGTGTAAAACAAGCACTGAGGTGTAAAATAAATGCAGGATTGCAACGGCCTTCTTAAAAATAAGAAGCAACTTTATCACATTTGAAGCCCAGTGAAGAATCTGCCTGATACTTAACCTACAATTAATTGAAATGTGAAAACTTCAGGCCTAGAAAAACAAAGCCAACATACATACTGAATCTAATCAGTCTGTCTCACCTGTTTTCTAATCACTCCTTTAAATAAACCTAAATTGCCAGCATAAAACATCAGTTGTTCTAAACGAATGGACGGATGTCCCCCGTCATGGGCTGTGTAAAATACATGGAGGATCCGGCACTGCTTGTTATCTAGAATGACTTCTGCCTGAACTACTATTGGAGAATGGTTGCTGATATACTGCGGTTCTTATACCAGTAAACTGGAATGAAGGTAATTTCAGGCTGCAAAGGAATCAATTGATTTTACTAACTGGTTTTTGGAAAACACTGCCATGAAAAATTATCAATATGTTCATAAAGGCATCTACATGTCTCTTCACAAGGGTTTTACTCAATGGGGGAGGTGGTGAGGTCTGGATATAACTGAACTGTCCATCAGTAGGTAGAACAATATAATGGGAATCAGAGTGCACATTCCGGTTTGAACTCAATCTAGGTAACATGGATTCATCTCTGTGTAATAGGCCTGCTTCTGGAAAACACAATGTAGAGCTCCAAAAGCAGAACGATTCTTTCAGAATACCATGTTATGTTTGTAAATAGATAGACAGATAGATATACAGGATTCAAAAATCTGAAAACGGTCCGGAAGTGTACATTTCAATAACTTACAATGTCAGTAGTGGGGGATTGATAGCAGATCAAGAAGACTGTGTCTGCATGCGAAATGGTTCAATTTTTGAAAGAGTTTTTTAAATGAAAATGGACAAAAAAATTGAAAGGGTTACAGTAAGTGTTGAGGAGTGACTTGGCCAAAGGAGCACAGAGGTGAGAAAGAATTAAGTAGAGTTCAATAGAACCAGGTATAATTTCTGTACACATGACTCCATGAACAGGAGCAAAGGGGACACTTAAAGAAATCATAGGACTAAGGAGAGATCAGGATTAGGAGGGTTTGTACTAGTCTAGAAATGCTGACCTGAAAACCAATTAAGTTTTCCACTCCTTCTCTGGAGGAACATTAGCTGTGCCGTGCTTTTCAAAAATGACTTGTCATAACTGATTTATGCCCATGTTAGCAACTCTTCTGAAATTACTTTGAAAGTAGACTAATGTGAGAGTTTCTCTTTAGAGATAATTCAAGTTACTTGCATAGGAAGTGGCAGCAGGTCTGGGGATGTTGTAGCTCAGTGGCAGTGACCTTGCCTAGCTTGGGGCTGGCCTGCCATGGACTTTCACCCCAAACACTTGCAAGAAAAGAAAAGGGAGGGAAGGGAGAGAGAAAGTTGGAAGGGAGGAAGGCAAAGTTGGAGGGATGCAGGGAGGTAGAAAAGAAGGAAGAAGAAAAGGGGAAAACCCAGGAAGGGAGGAAGGAAGCAAGGAAGGTAGGAAATAGGGAGAGCACAAGGGCAGGGAAAGGACTGATCACTCAAACAAAAGGCAAGGGACACAAAGACCAATAGAGGCCATAAAAGCTGTTTGAACAGTTTAGTCAGCTTTAGAATTTGAGTGACATCAAACTGAATGTTATTATGACTGGATGGAATCTTCCTACTAACCCCGCCTTGGCCTGGCCTAAACCAAATCAAGGGGTGGGTGGCATGGAGAGGAATTCTCTCTGGCTGGAGTGGGAGGGACCGAAACCTGTGGCACATGAGGATGCACTGGGTAGGGAAGCGGACAAGACTCCCCTGATGGGCAGTTGAGCACAACAAGGCTCCTGGGAGCCTTTGATCGTGGCTCCCACCGCCATACGCCCACCACCCACCATACGCTCAGCCCCTGAAGGGGATCACAGTGGTCTGCTCCGTTGCCTGGTGCAGGTTGGAGTTCCTGACCAAACACCTGAGTGTCCACAGCCTGTGTTGGCCTGCCTGGGCAGGCTGTGGTTGTGGTGGCAAGAGCCAAAGCTGTCTTGGCGTGATGGAGGAGCCAAGGGCTGCCTCTCAGCCATCCTAGTGGGTGGTTCTGGAAGAAGCACCCAGGGTTGTGGCAGCATTGTCCGAAGACATGAAGCCAGGCCATCTTCCTTATGGCTTTCCTTGGGAGTTGGTGATGTGTACAGCTCTTGGATTTTTTGCTGTTCTCTCACTTTTCTGGAGAGGTTTTCAGTCGGTTCGTAGCAGGCTTTACGTGGGAAGAGAAAAAAGGCTGGCTCTAAATCTTGCTGGACTTATTGAGGCAAAATGTGGACTTCTTGAAAAAGTGAGCCTTGTTGAAAAAGAACATGAAGGCTTAGAATCATCTTTAAAGGATTGCAGGTTTGAGAAGGGTTCAAGAGAAGCACAACAGCTGGAGGCAACCGACGAAAAGCTGCATAGGCCCGAATCCAGCCATGGCGTTGAAATGCTCTTTCTAGAAGAAGAGCTCAAAGCACAGAAGGCTCAACATGGTCAACAGGATGAAACGATGGCGCATCTATCAAGAAGGATACAGTCCCTCCAAGGTGAATCTGAATCCCTCAGATCACAAATAGCTGAAGCTAAAACAAACTGGAGACTCTTTCAAGTGAATGAGGAAGAACTGAAGCTGGCAATCAAAGAGGTTTTGAATGAAGGATCCCTACTTCCGCCAACGCAGAGACCAACAATACAAGGAGAAGCTGAAGCACAGAGGCAACAAGGAGGTGTCCAATATAAAGCAAAAATCATATTAGAGGACTCTAAAGTAGCTGGAGAACAAGTTCTAAGGGACACAGAAAATCACATGGAGTCTCTGAGTGAATGCTTGCTGAAGATGAAGGATAGATCTTCTCCAAGCCTGGGAGCCCAAAGGGATGGTGGTCACCTGGAACTGGGAAAGACGAGTGAACCCGAAATTGGTGCTCACTTGGAGGATGAGTCCAAAGGAGCTTTGAGGAACCTGGTTTATGGTGATAAGCTAAAGGCCTCCTTAGAAATCTTGGAAGGAGGAAGAAATCAAAAATGTACTTTCTCATCTGAAGTGGAGAAAACCACGGAAGACCTTACAGAACACCTTAAAAGTCTGCAGACTGAACAGGCATCCTTGCAGTCCGAAAATGCACAGCTGCAAAGTGAGAATGAGACCCTACAGAAGAACTTTAAAGTCATGATGGAACGCTGTCAAGAAAATATGATGAAACTGCACAGGAAATTAAGAGTGGAGGAAAACTGCCGTGTGGAGCAAAAGGAGAAACTTTCCAAAGTCGAAGAAAAGATGAGCCATACAATAAAAGAGCTGGAGACCTACAGAAAGAGAGCCCAATATCTTGAAGAACAATTGCAGAGTACCATTCGTTCCTGTCTGGGGAAGATTACTTCCTCCGAGAAAGAAGCAGATGCTAGTGAGTTGGCAGCTCGGATTGCTGAAAGAAACCTCAGTTATTTCAGGAAACAAAATGCACGCAACAGACAGAAATTAACTGAGAAGGAGCTTAGATTTGAACTTGTAGAAAAAGATCCCTATGATGCACTGGATGTTTCCAACTCAGCAATGGGCAGAAAGCCTTCTCCAAATGGGCCCTCACCAATAGGTCACCCTTCATCTGAAAGGAGACCTCCTCATTTTGAAAAGAGTGGTCCACTCACACTCTCACCTTTCACTCCAGTGGGAGGAGGAAGAGGGTCAAGGGGCCCTGGAGAATCCTCTGGACCATGCGACTAGCAGTAAAGGAAGAGAATCCAGCTGTCATAAGTTCACTGATTTGCAGAGAGCACCTTCTCAGACTGGGCCCCTCTCTCCTCCAGGGGAACAGGCCAGCAGGCTGATGATCCCTCCGCCAGGCCAACCATATTCTTCTGATGCACGTCTTCCTCTACAAAGGCAAGATAGGTTTTACTCAAATTGTGGTAGAGCATCGGGACCAGCAGAACACAGAATTCCTAATATGCCTCCTTTGGACTCTGATGTGCCTGATTCACCTCTCCATGCTGAAAACCAAGCAACTGGCTCTGGCTCTGTGTTGGCACCTTTCCCTCCAGTCAGAGGTGCCTTGTTTCCAGTTGACCCAAGGAGTCAGTTCATGAGAAGAGGACCTTTTTTTTCCTCCACCTCTCCCAGGAAACTTGTCTGGGAACCTGGAGATTATTTTCCACCTGACCCGCCACCCACTCCATTTCCAATGCGAAGTGTCTATGCAGGGAGGGGGTTTTCCTCACAAAATCTTCCCCCAAGAGCTGGAATTCAGCCCTCTTCACCCCCATTCTGAAAGTACAAGTGAGTTGCCTGAAGGGTTCCTTCCACCTGCAAATGAGCCTGTTACTCAACATCCAGAACCAAACAAGAAACCTCATGCTGTTGCTCTCTCTTCAAATGTAATTTGACTTATCTCTCATTTTTAGTTTTTAAGTAACTGCTTTTAGTTCAGTAATTGACTATACTTTGGCTCCAATTGAAGCTCAATGAAACAATAATTCTTAAGATAGTATTTTGTAAATAAAGATGGTTTACGTAAGAATCTTATGAGTAAATTATTCCTATTTTATGTTATTCCAGAGAACGGCATTTAATCTGATGAAGCCACTCTTACATAAACAAGAATGGGAGTTCTAGGTCCTTGTAATCTAGCTGATGGAAATATCTTTTAAACTCCAAACAAAGAAGTGTATTTAGTATGACTGTAGCAATTGTAAAGTGACTTTAGGCTTAATGAAAAAGTGTCACTGATTTAGAGACTGGTTGGGCATTTCAGCTAGTTTTTCCATATCAGAATAACTAGAGCATGGGAGGACTAAAGGAGAGAACACAACTAAACATGTCAAGGAAACAGGAGATCTCAACTACAAAGAAAAATGAAGACCTCTTTTTTATATTGGTTGCTTAAAACCTTACATAGCTCTTGAGATACCATATTTCCTACATTAGATTCAAGTGAGTTATGAACTCCCATTTTGACCCCACATACAGATTGCACAATCACATTGTTTACACATCCACGTTTTTACAAAATGCCATGTTAGTAACTGTTGTATTTTGCTACCTTTTCTAGCCTCTACTATCCCCCCTCTCCTGCCCTCCCATCTTCTCTCTCTATCCCGTCTGCTGTAATTTAACGTTTGGGAATTGGAAACCACACTTTAAACTCACTCTCCTCCCCTTTTTCCCTTCTGTCAAATTTCTCATCATCTTCTTCTATTTCTCCTCCTCCTCCTCCTCTTCCTCCTCCTCCTTATACCTTTAATTCATTCATCATACACTCATGCATTGGTTCATTCATTCCTTTCACGTATGGTGTTGGGGATCCAACTCAGGACCTTTGAAAGTGTGAAGCCAGCACTCTAGTGCTGAGCCAAAACCCCAGCACCTGTCTTTTTGATTTTATGACTGTTTATATGAAATTCAGAGTCGCATTCTGCTATGGTTCACTGATATGTGGATTGACCTAGTCCTTGTTTTCTGGGAGACTTTTGGAAAATATACATGAATTATTAGGAGGTTGAAATGAAGAAACAAAGAGGAAATTCCCCAATTTCTTATTCTTAGATTCCATACTCTGACTCTGCCTACCTACTGTAAAAACTTTTAAACTCTTACTCCCCATTTCTATATCATTGCCAACAAGTGAACGTTCACTGCCCTACAACAAACCAGAGAACTCACATTGAACCATGTTTCCCCAGTAGAGACCAAGACACAATACTTATTAAAAAAAAATACCCTAGTTATGAATCAGTAGGTAAAGCTTTATTTGAGTGTTAAATGTGCTCTAATTATGTGTTTGTGTGTGTGTTGATGTGTGTGGTGTGTGGGTGTGTGTGCTTGTGTGTAAAACAAGCACTGAGGTGTAAAATAAATGCAGGATTGCAACGGCCTTCTTAAAAATAAGAAGCAACTTTATCACATTTGAAGCCCAGTGAAGAATCTGCCTGATACTTAACCTACAATTAATTGAAATGTGAAAACTTCAGGCCTAGAAAAACAAAGCCAACATACATACTAATCTAATCAGTCTGTCTCACCTGTTTTCTAATCACTCCTTTAAATAAACCTAAATTGCCAGCATAAAACATCAGTTGTTCTAAACGAATGGACGGATGTCCCCCGTCATGGGCTGTGTAAAATACATGGAGGATCCGGCACTGCTTGTTATCTAGAATGACTTCTGCCTGAACTACTATTGGAGAATGGTTGCTGATATACTGCGGTTCTTATACCAGTAAACTGGAATGAAGGTAATTTCAGGCTGCAAAGGAATCAATTGATTTTACTAACTGGTTTTTGGAAACACTGCCATGAAAAATTATCAATATGTTCATAAAGGCATCTACATGTCTCTTCACAAGGGTTTTACTCAATGGGGGAGGTGGTGAGGTCTGGATATAACTGAACTGTCCATCAGTAGGTAGAACAATATAATGGGAATCAGAGTGCACATTCCGGTTTGAACTCAATCTAGGTAACATGGATTCATCTCTGTGTAATAGGCCTGCTTCTGGAAAACACAATGTAGAGCTCCAAAAGCAGAACGATTCTTTCAGAATACCATGTTATGTTTGTAAATAGATAGACAGATAGATATACAGGATTCAAAAATCTGAAAACGGTCCGGAAGTGTACATTTCAATAACTTACAATGTCAGTAGTGGGGGATTGATAGCAGATCAAGAAGACTGTGTCTGCATGCGAAATGGTTCAATTTTTGAAAGAGTTTTTTAAATGAAAATGGACAAAAAAATTGAAAGGGTTACAGTAAGTGTTGAGGAGTGACTTGGCCAAAGGAGCACAGAGGTGAGAAAGAATTAAGTAGAGTTCAATAGAACCAGGTATAATTTCTGTACACATGACTCCATGAACAGGAGCAAAGGGGACACTTAAAGAAATCATAGGACTAAGGAGAGATCAGGATTAGGAGGGTTTGTACTAGTCTAGAAATGCTGACCTGAAAACCAATTAAGTTTTCCACTCCTTCTTTGGAGGAACATTAGCTGTGCCGTGCTTTTCAAAAATGACTTGTCATAACTGATTTATGCCCATGTTAGCAACTCTTCTGAAATTACTTTGAAAGTAGACTAATGTGAGAGTTTCTCTTTAGAGATAATTCAAGTTACTTGCATAGGAAGTGGCAGCAGGTCTGGGGATGTTGTAGCTCAGTGGCAGTGACCTTGCCTAGCTTGGGGCTGGCCTGCCATGGACTTTCACCCCAAACACTTGCAAGAAAAGAAAAGGGAGGGAAGGGAGAGAGAAAGTTGGAAGGGAGGAAGGCAAAGTTGGAGGGATGCAGGGAGGTAGAAAAGAAGGAAGAAGAAAAGGGGAAAACCCAGGAAGGGAGGAAGGAAGCAAGGAAGGTAGGAAATAGGGAGAGCACAAGGGCAGGGAAAGGACTGAGTCACTCAAACAAAAGGCAAGGGACACAAAGACCAATAGAGGCCATAAAAGCTGTTTGAACAGTTTAGTCAGCTTTAGAATTTGAGTGACATCAAACTGAATGTTATTATGACTGGATGGAATCTTCCTACTAACCCCGCCTTGGCCTGGCCTAAACCAAATCAAGGGGTGGGTGGCATGGAGAGGAATTCTCTCTGGCTGGAGTGGGAGGGACCGAAACCTCTGGCACATGAGGATGCACTGGGTAGGGAAGCGGACAAGACTCCCCTGATGAGCAGTTGAGCACAACAAGGCTCCTGGGAGCCTTTGATCGTGGCTCCCACCGCCATACGCCCACCACCCACCATACGCTCAGCCCCTGAAGGGGATCACAGTGGTCTGCTCCGTTGCCTGGTGCAGGTTGGAGTTCCTGACCAAACACCTGAGTGTCCACAGCCTGTGTTGGCCTGCCTGGGCAGGCTGTGGTTGTGGTGGCAAGAGCCAAAGCTGTCTTGGCGTGATGGAGGAGCCAAGGGCTGCCTCTCAGCCATCCTAGTGGGTGGTTCTGGAAGAAGCACCCAGGGTTGTGGCAGCATTGTCCGAAGACATGAAGCCAGGCCATCTTCCTTATGGCTTTCCTTGGGAGTTGGTGATGTGTACAGCTCTTGGATTTTTTGCTGTTCTCTCACTTTTCTGGAGAGGTTTTCAGTCGGTTCGTAGCAGGCTTTACGTGGGAAGAGAAAAAAGGCTGGCTCTAAATCTTGCTGGACTTATTGAGGCAAAATGTGGACTTCTTGAAAAAGTGAGCCTTGTTGAAAAAGAACATGAAGGCTTAGAATCATCTTTAAAGGATTGCAGGTTTGAGAAGGGTTCAAGAGAAGCACAACAGCTGGAGGCAACCGACGAAAAGCTGCATAGGCCCGAATCCAGCCATGGCGTTGAAATGCTCTTTCTAGAAGAAGAGCTCAAAGCACAGAAGGCTCAACATGGTCAACAGGATGAAACGATGGCGCATCTATCAAGAAGGATACAGTCCCTCCAAGGTGAATCTGAATCCCTCAGATCACAAATAGCTGAAGCTAAAACAAACTGGAGACTCTTTCAAGTGAATGAGGAAGAACTGAAGCTGGCAATCAAAGAGGTTTTGAATGAAGGATCCCTACTTCCGCCAACGCAGAGACCAACAATACAAGGAGAAGCTGAAGCACAGAGGCAACAAGGAGGTGTCCAATATAAAGCAAAAATCATATTAGAGGACTCTAAAGTAGCTGGAGAACAAGTTCTAAGGGACACAGAAAATCACATGGAGTCTCTGAGTGAATGCTTGCTGAAGATGAAGGATAGATCTTCTCCAAGCCTGGGAGCCCAAAGGGATGGTGGTCACCTGGAACTGGGAAAGACGAGTGAACCCGAAATTGGTGCTCACTTGGAGGATGAGTCCAAAGGAGCTTTGAGGAACCTGGTTTATGGTGATAAGCTAAAGGCCTCCTTAGAAATCTTGGAAGGAGGAAGAAATCAAAAATGTACTTTCTCATCTGAAGTGGAGAAAACCACGGAAGACCTTACAGAACACCTTAAAAGTCTGCAGACTGAACAGGCATCCTTGCAGTCCGAAAATGCACAGCTGCAAAGTGAGAATGAGACCCTACAGAAGAACTTTAAAGTCATGATGGAACGCTGTCAAGAAAATATGATGAAACTGCACAGGAAATTAAGAGTGGAGGAAAACTGCCGTGTGGAGCAAAAGGAGAAACTTTCCAAAGTCGAAGAAAAGATGAGCCATACAATAAAAGAGCTGGAGACCTACAGAAAGAGAGCCCAATATCTTGAAGAACAATTGCAGAGTACCATTCGTTCCTGTCTGGGGAAGATTACTTCCTCCGAGAAAGAAGCAGATGCTAGTGAGTTGGCAGCTCGGATTGCTGAAAGAAACCTCAGTTATTTCAGGAAACAAAATGCACGCAACAGACAGAAATTAACTGAGAAGGAGCTTAGATTTGAACTTGTAGAAAAAGATCCCTATGATGCACTGGATGTTTCCAACTCAGCAATGGGCAGAAAGCCTTCTCCAAATGGGCCCTCACCAATAGGTCACCCTTCATCTGAAAGGAGACCTCCTCATTTTGAAAAGAGTGGTCCACTCACACTCTCACCTTTCACTCCAGTGGGAGGAGGAAGAGGGTCAAGGGGCCCTGGAGAATCCTCTGGACCATGCGACTAGCAGTAAAGGAAGAGAATCCAGCTGTCATAAGTTCACTGATTTTCAGAGAGCACCTTCTCAGGCTGGGCCCCTCTCTCCTCCAGGGGAACAGGCCAGCAGGCTGATGATCCCTCCGCCAGGCCAACCATATTCTTCTGATGCACGTCTTCCTCTACAAAGGCAAGATAGGTTTTACTCAAATTGTGGTAGAGCATCGGGACCAGCAGAACACAGAATTCCTAATATGCCTCCTTTGGACTCTGATGTGCCTGATTCACCTCTCCATGCTGAAAACCAAGCAACTGGCTCTGGCTCTGTGTTGGCACCTTTCCCTCCAGTCAGAGGTGCCTTGTTTCCAGTTGACCCAAGGAGTCAGTTCATGAGAAGAGGACCTTTTTTTTCCTCCACCTCTCCCAGGAAACTTGTCTGGGAACCTGGAGATTATTTTCCACCTGACCCGCCACCCACTCCATTTCCAATGCGAAGTGTCTATGCAGGGAGGGGGTTTTCCTCACAAAATCTTCCCCCAAGAGCTGGAATTCAGCCCTCTTCACCCCCATTCTGAAAGTACAAGTGAGTTGCCTGAAGGGTTCGTTCCACCTGCAAATGAGCCTGTTACTCAACATCCAGAACCAAACAAGAAACCTCATGCTGTTGCTCTCTCTTCAAATGTAATTTGACTTATCTCTCATTTTTAGTTTTTAAGTAACTGCTTTTAGTTCAGTAATTGACTATACTTTGGCTCCAATTGAAGCTCAATGAAACAATAATTCTTAAGATAGTATTTTGTAAATAAAGATGGTTTACGTAAGAATCTTATGAGTAAATTATTCCTATTTTATGTTATTCCAGAGAACGGCATTTAATCTGATGAAGCCACTCTTACATAAACAAGAATGGGAGTTCTAGGTCCTTGTAATCTAGCTGATGGAAATATCTTTTAAACTCCAAACAAAGAAGTGTATTTAGTATGACTGTAGCAATTGTAAAGTGACTTTAGGCTTAATGAAAAAGTGTCACTGATTTAGAGACTGGTTGGGCATTTCAGCTAGTTTTTCCATATCAGAATAACTAGAGCATGGGAGGACTAAAGGAGAGAACACAACTAAACATGTCAAGGAAACAGGAGATCTCAACTACAAAGAAAAATGAAGACCTCTTTTTTATATTGGTTGCTTAAAACCTTACATAGCTCTTGAGATACCATATTTCCTACATTAGATTCAAGTGAGTTATGAACTCCCATTTTGACCCCACATACAGATTGCACAATCACATTGTTTACACATCCACGTTTTTACAAAATGCCATGTTAGTAACTGTTGTATTCTGCTACCTTTTCTAGCCTCTACTATCCCCCCTCTCCTGCCCTCCCATCTTCTCTCTCTATCCCGTCTGCTGTAATTTAACGTTTGGGAATTGGAAACCACACTTTAAACTCACTCTCCTCCCCTTTTTCCCTTCTGTCAAATTTCTCATCATCTTCTTCTATTTCTCCTCCTCCTCCTCCTCTTCCTCCTCCTCCTTATACCTTTAATTCATTCATCATACACTCATGCATTGGTTCATTCATTCCTTTCACGTATGGTGTTGGGGATCCAACTCAGGACCTTTGAAAGTGTGAAGCCAGCACTCTAGTGCTGAGCCAAAACCCCAGCACCTGTCTTTTTGATTTTATGACTGTTTATATGAAATTCAGAGTCGCATTCTGCTATGGTTCACTGATATGTGGATTGACCTAGTCCTTGTTTTCTGGGAGACTTTTGGAAAATATACATGAATTATTAGGAGGTTGAAATGAAGAAACAAAGAGGAAATTCCCCAATTTCTTATTCTTAGATTCCATACTCTGACTCTGCCTACCTACTGTAAAAACTTTTAAACTCTTACTCCCCATTTCTATATCATTGCCAACAAGTGAACGTTCACTGCCCTACAACAAACCAGAGAACTCACATTGAACCATGTGTCCCCAGTAGAGACCAAGACACAATACTTATTAAAAAAAAATACCCTAGTTATGAATCAGTAGGTAAAGCTTTATTTGAGTGTTAAATGTGCTCTAATTATGTGTTTGTGTGTGTGTTGATGTGTGTGGTGTGTGGGTGTGTGTGCTTGTGTGTAAAACAAGCACTGAGGTGTAAAATAAATGCAGGATTGCAACGGCCTTCTTAAAAATAAGAAGCAACTTTATCACATTTGAAGCCCAGTGAAGAATCTGCCTGATACTTAACCTACAATTAATTGAAATGTGAAAACTTCAGGCCTAGAAAAACAAAGCCAACATACATACTGAATCTAATCAGTCTGTCTCACCTGTTTTCTAATCACTCCTTTAAATAAACCTAAATTGCCAGCATAAAACATCAGTTGTTCTAAACGAATGGACGGATGTCCCCCGTCATGGGCTGTGTAAAATACATGGAGGATCCGGCACTGCTTGTTATCTAGAATGACTTCTGCCTGAACTACTATTGGAGAATGGTTGCTGATATACTGCGGTTCTTATACCAGTAAACTGGAATGAAGGTAATTTCAGGCTGCAAAGGAATCAATTGATTTTACTAACTGGTTTTTGGAAAACACTGCCATGAAAAATTATCAATATGTTCATAAAGGCATCTACATGTCTCTTCACAAGGGTTTTACTCAATGGGGGAGGTGGTGAGGTCTGGATATAACTGAACTGTCCATCAGTAGGTAGAACAATATAATGGGAATCAGAGTGCACATTCCGGTTTGAACTCAATCTAGGTAACATGGATTCATCTCTGTGTAATAGGCCTGCTTCTGGAAAACACAATGTAGAGCTCCAAAAGCAGAACGATTCTTTCAGAATACCATGTTATGTTTGTAAATAGATAGACAGATAGATATACAGGATTCAAAAATCTGAAAACGGTCCGGAAGTGTACATTTCAATAACTTACAATGTCAGTAGTGGGGGATTGATAGCAGATCAAGAAGACTGTGTCTGCATGCGAAATGGTTCAATTTTTGAAAGAGTTTTTTAAATGAAAATGGACAAAAAAATTGAAAGGGTTACAGTAAGTGTTGAGGAGTGACTTGGCCAAAGGAGCACAGAGGTGAGAAAGAATTAAGTAGAGTTCAATAGAACCAGGTATAATTTCTGTACACATGACTCCATGAACAGGAGCAAAGGGGACACTTAAAGAAATCATAGGACTAAGGAGAGATCAGGATTAGGAGGGTTTGTACTAGTCTAGAAATGCTGACCTGAAAACCAATTAAGTTTTCCACTCCTTCTTTGGAGGAACATTAGCTGTGCTGTGCTTTTCAAAAATGACTTGTCATAACTGATTTATGCCCATGTTAGCAACTCTTCTGAAATTACTTTGAAAGTAGACTAATGTGAGAGTTTCTCTTTAGAGATAATTCAAGTTACTTGCATAGGAAGTGGCAGCAGGTCTGGGGATGTTGTAGCTCAGTGGCAGTGACCTTGCCTAGCTTGGGGCTGGCCTGCCATGGACTTTCACCCCAAACACTTGCAAGAAAAGAAAAGGGAGGGAAGGGAGAGAGAAAGTTGGAAGGGAGGAAGGCAAAGTTGGAGGGATGCAGGGAGGTAGAAAAGAAGGAAGAAGAAAAGGGGAAAACCCAGGAAGGGAGGAAGGAAGCAAGGAAGGTAGGAAATAGGGAGAGCACAAGGGCAGGGAAAGGACTGAGTCACTCAAACAAAAGGCAAGGGACACAAAGACCAATAGAGGCCATAAAAGCTGTTTGAACAGTTTAGTCAGCTTTAGAATTTGAGTGACATCAAACTGAATGTTATTATGACTGGATGGAATCTTCCTACTAACCCCGCCTTGGCCTGGCCTAAACCAAATCAAGGGGTGGGTGGCATGGAGAGGAATTCTCTCTGGCTGGAGTGGGAGGGACCGAAACCTGTGGCACATGAGGATGCACTGGGTAGGGAAGCGGACAAGACTCCCCTGATGGGCAGTTGAGCACAACAAGGCTCCTGGGAGCCTTTGATCATGGCTCCCACCGCCATACGCCCACCACCCACCATACGCTCAGCCCCTGAAGGGGATCACAGTGGTCTGCTCCGTTGCCTGGTGCAGGTTGGAGTTCCTGACCAAACACCTGAGTGTCCACAGCCTGTGTTGGCCTGCCTGGGCAGGCTGTGGTTGTGGTGGCAAGAGCCAAAGCTGTCTTGGCGTGATGGAGGAGCCAAGGGCTGCCTCTCAGCCATCCTAGTGGGTGGTTCTGGAAGAAGCACCCAGGGTTGTGGCAGCATTGTCCGAAGACATGAAGCCAGGCCATCTTCCTTATGGCTTTCCTTGGGAGTTGGTGATGTGTACAGCTCTTGGATTTTTTGCTGTTCTCTCACTTTTCTGGAGAGGTTTTCAGTCGGTTCGTAGCAGGCTTTACGTGGGAAGAGAAAAAAGGCTGGCTCTAAATCTTGCTGGACTTATTGAGGCAAAATGTGGACTTCTTGAAAAAGTGAGCCTTGTTGAAAAAGAACATGAAGGCTTAGAATCATCTTTAAAGGATTGCAGGTTTGAGAAGGGTTCAAGAGAAGCACAACAGCTGGAGGCAACCGACGAAAAGCTGCATAGGCCCGAATCCAGCCATGGCGTTGAAATGCTCTTTCTAGAAGAAGAGCTCAAAGCACAGAAGGCTCAACATGGTCAACAGGATGAAACGATGGCGCATCTATCAAGAAGGATACAGTCCCTCCAAGGTGAATCTGAATCCCTCAGATCACAAATAGCTGAAGCTAAAACAAACTGGAGACTCTTTCAAGTGAATGAGGAAGAACTGAAGCTGGCAATCAAAGAGGTTTTGAATGAAGGATCCCTACTTCCGCCAACGCAGAGACCAACAATACAAGGAGAAGCTGAAGCACAGAGGCAACAAGGAGGTGTCCAATATAAAGCAAAAATCATATTAGAGGACTCTAAAGTAGCTGGAGAACAAGTTCTAAGGGACACAGAAAATCACATGGAGTCTCTGAGTGAATGCTTGCTGAAGATGAAGGATAGATCTTCTCCAAGCCTGGGAGCCCAAAGGGATGGTGGTCACCTGGAACTGGGAAAGACGAGTGAACCCGAAATTGGTGCTCACTTGGAGGATGAGTCCAAAGGAGCTTTGAGGAACCTGGTTTATGGTGATAAGCTAAAGGCCTCCTTAGAAATCTTGGAAGGAGGAAGAAATCAAAAATGTACTTTCTCATCTGAAGTGGAGAAAACCACGGAAGACCTTACAGAACACCTTAAAAGTCTGCAGACTGAACAGGCATCCTTGCAGTCCGAAAATGCACAGCTGCAAAGTGAGAATGAGACCCTACAGAAGAACTTTAAAGTCATGATGGAACGCTGTCAAGAAAATATGATGAAACTGCACAGGAAATTAAGAGTGGAGGAAAACTGCCGTGTGGAGCAAAAGGAGAAACTTTCCAAAGTCGAAGAAAAGATGAGCCATACAATAAAAGAGCTGGAGACCTACAGAAAGAGAGCCCAATATCTTGAAGAACAATTGCAGAGTACCATTCGTTCCTGTCTGGGGAAGATTACTTCCTCCGAGAAAGAAGCAGATGCTAGTGAGTTGGCAGCTCGGATTGCTGAAAGAAACCTCAGTTATTTCAGGAAACAAAATGCACGCAACAGACAGAAATTAACTGAGAAGGAGCTTAGATTTGAACTTGTAGAAAAAGATCCCTATGATGCACTGGATGTTTCCAACTCAGCAATGGGCAGAAAGCCTTCTCCAAATGGGCCCTCACCAATAGGTCACCCTTCATCTGAAAGGAGACCTCCTCATTTTGAAAAGAGTGGTCCACTCACACTCTCACCTTTCACTCCAGTGGGAGGAGGAAGAGGGTCAAGGGGCCCTGGAGAATCCTCTGGACCATGCGACTAGCAGTAAAGGAAGAGAATCCAGCTGTCATAAGTTCACTGATTTTCAGAGAGCACCTTCTCAGGCTGGGCCCCTCTCTCCTCCAGGGGAACAGGCCAGCAGGCTGATGATCCCTCCGCCAGGCCAACCATATTCTTCTGATGCACGTCTTCCTCTACAAAGGCAAGATAGGTTTTACTCAAATTGTGGTAGAGCATCGGGACCAGCAGAACACAGAATTCCTAATATGCCTCCTTTGGACTCTGATGTGCCTGATTCACCTCTCCATGCTGAAAACCAAGCAACTGGCTCTGGCTCTGTGTTGGCACCTTTCCCTCCAGTCAGAGGTGCCTTGTTTCCAGTTGACCCAAGGAGTCAGTTCATGAGAAGAGGACCTTTTTTTTCCTCCACCTCTCCCAGGAAACTTGTCTGGGAACCTGGAGATTATTTTCCACCTGACCCGCCACCCACTCCATTTCCAATGCGAAGTGTCTATGCAGGGAGGGGGTTTTCCTCACAAAATCTTCCCCCAAGAGCTGGAATTCAGCCCTCTTCACCCCCATTCTGAAAGTACAAGTGAGTTGCCTGAAGGGTTCCTTCCACCTGCAAATGAGCCTGTTACTCAACATCCAGAACCAAACAAGAAACCTCATGCTGTTGCTCTCTCTTCAAATGTAATTTGACTTATCTCTCATTTTTAGTTTTTAAGTAACTGCTTTTAGTTCAGTAATTGACTATACTTTGGCTCCAATTGAAGCTCAATGAAACAATAATTCTTAAGATAGTATTTTGTAAATAAAGATGGTTTACGTAAGAATCTTATGAGTAAATTATTCCTATTTTATGTTATTCCAGAGAACGGCATTTAATCTGATGAAGCCACTCTTACATAAACAAGAATGGGAGTTCTAGGTCCTTGTAATCTAGCTGGTGGAAATATCTTTTAAACTCCAAACAAAGAAGTGTATTTAGTATGACTGTAGCAATTGTAAAGTGACTTTAGGCTTAATGAAAAAGTGTCACTGATTTAGAGACTGGTTGGGCATTTCAGCTAGTTTTTCCATATCAGAATAACTAGAGCATGGGAGGACTAAAGGAGAGAACACAACTAAACATGTCAAGGAAACAGGAGATCTCAACTACAAAGAAAAATGAAGACCTCTTTTTTATATTGGTTGCTTAAAACCTTACATAGCTCTTGAGATACCATATTTCCTACATTAGATTCAAGTGAGTTATGAACTCCCATTTTGACCCCATATACAGATTGCACAATCACATTGTTTACACATCCACGTTTTTACAAAATGCCATGTTAGTAACTGTTGTATTCTGCTACCTTTTCTAGCCTCTACTATCCCCCCTCTCCTGCCCTCCCATCTTCTCTCTCTATCCCGTCTGCTGTAATTTAACGTTTGGGAATTGGAAACCACACTTTAAACTCACTCTCCTCCCCTTTTTCCCTTCTGTCAAATTTCTCATCATCTTCTTCTATTTCTCCTCCTCCTCCTCCTCTTCCTCCTCCTCCTTATACCTTTAATTCATTCATCATACACTCATGCATTGGTTCATTCATTCCTTTCACGTATGGTGTTGGGGATCCAAGTCAGGACCTTTGAAAGTGTGAAGCCAGCACTCTAGTGCTGAGCCAAAACCCCAGCACCTGTCTTTTTGATTTTATGACTGTTTATATGAAATTCAGAGTCGCATTCTGCTATGGTTCACTGATATGTGGATTGACCTAGTCCTTGTTTTCTGGGAGACTTTTGGAAAATATACATGAATTATTAGGAGGTTGAAATGAAGAAACAAAGAGGAAATTCCCCAATTTCTTATTCTTAGATTCCATACTCTGACTCTGCCTACCTACTGTAAAAACTTTTAAACTCTTACTCCCCATTTCTATATCATTGCCAACAAGTGAACGTTCACTGCCCTACAACAAACCAGAGAACTCACATTGAACCATGTTTCCCCAGTAGAGACCAAGACACAATACTTATTAAAAAAAATACCCTAGTTATGAATCAGTAGGTAAAGCTTTATTTGAGTGTTAAATGTGCTCTAATTATGTGTTTGTGTGTGTGTTGATGTGTGTGGTGTGTGGGTGTGTGTGCTTGTGTGTAAAACAAGCACTGAGGTGTAAAATAAATGCAGGATTGCAACGGCCTTCTTAAAAATAAGAAGCAACTTTATCACATTTGAAGCCCAGTGAAGAATCTGCCTGATACTTAACCTACAATTAATTGAAATGTGAAAACTTCAGGCCTAGAAAAACAAAGCCAACATACATACTGAATCTAATCAGTCTGTCTCACCTGTTTTCTAATCACTCCTTTAAATAAACCTAAATTGCCAGCATAAAACATCAGTTGTTCTAAACGAATGGACGGATGTCCCCCGTCATGGGCTGTGTAAAATACATGGAGGATCCGGCACTGCTTGTTATCTAGAATGACTTCTGCCTGAACTACTATTGGAGAATGGTTGCTGATATACTGCGGTTCTTATACCAGTAAACTGGAATGAAGGTCATTTCAGGCTGCAAAGGAATCAATTGATTTTACTAACTGGTTTTTGGAAAACACTGCCATGAAAAATTATCAATATGTTCATAAAGGCATCTACATGTCTCTTCACAAGGGTTTTACTCAATGGGGGAGGTGGTGAGGTCTGGATATAACTGAACTGTCCATCAGTAGGTAGAACAATATAATGGGAATCAGAGTGCACATTCCGGTTTGAACTCAATCTAGGTAACATGGATTCATCTCTGTGTAATAGGCCTGCTTCTGGAAAACACAATGTAGAGCTCCAAAAGCAGAACGATTCTTTCAGAATACCATGTTATGTTTGTAAATAGATAGACAGATAGATATACAGGATTCAAAAATCTGAAAACGGTCCGGAAGTGTACATTTCAATAACTTACAATGTCAGTAGTGGGGGATTGATAGCAGATCAAGAAGACTGTGTCTGCATGCGAAATGGTTCAATTTTTGAAAGAGTTTTTTAAATGAAAATGGACAAAAAAATTGAAAGGGTTACAGTAAGTGTTGAGGAGTGACTTGGCCAAAGGAGCACAGAGGTGAGAAAGAATTAAGTAGAGTTCAATAGAACCAGGTATAATTTCTGTACACATGACTCCATGAACAGGAGCAAAGGGGACACTTAAAGAAATCATAGGACTAAGGAGAGATCAGGATTAGGAGGGTTTGTACTAGTCTAGAAATGCTGACCTGAAAACCAATTAAGTTTTCCACTCCTTCTTTGGAGGAACATTAGCTGTGCCGTGCTTTTCAAAAATGACTTGTCATAACTGATTTATGCCCATGTTAGCAACTCTTCTGAAATTACTTTGAAAGTAGACTAATGTGAGAGTTTCTCTTTAGAGATAATTCAAGTTACTTGCATAGGAAGTGGCAGCAGGTCTGGGGATGTTGTAGCTCAGTGGCAGTGACCTTGCCTAGCTTGGGGCTGGCCTGCCATGGACTTTCACCCCAAACACTTGCAAGAAAAGAAAAGGGAGGGAAGGGAGAGAGAAAGTTGGAAGGGAGGAAGGCAAAGTTGGAGGGATGCAGGGAGGTAGAAAAGAAGGAAGAAGAAAAGGGGAAAACCCAGGAAGGGAGGAAGGAAGCAAGGAAGGTAGGAAATAGGGAGAGCACAAGGGCAGGGAAAGGACTGAGTCACTCAAACAAAAGGCAAGGGACACAAAGACCAATAGAGGCCATAAAAGCTGTTTGAACAGTTTAGTCAGCTTTAGAATTTGAGTGACATCAAACTGAATGTTATTATGACTGGATGGAATCTTCCTACTAACCCCGCCTTGGCCTGGCCTAAACCAAATCAAGGGGTGGGTGGCATGGAGAGGAATTCTCTCTGGCTGGAGTGGGAGGGACCGAAACCTGTGGCACATGAGGATGCACTGGGTAGGGAAGCGGACAAGACTCCCCTGATGGGCAGTTGAGCACAACAAGGCTCCTGGGAGCCTTTGATCGTGGCTCCCACCGCCATACGCCCACCACCCACCATACGCTCAGCCCCTGAAGGGGATCACAGTGGTCTGCTCCGTTGCCTGGTGCAGTTTGGAGTTCCTGACCAAACACCTGAGTGTCCACAGCCTGTGTTGGCCTGCCTGGGCAGGCTGTGGTTATGGTGGCAAGAGCCAAAGCTGTCTTGGCGTGATGGAGGAGCCAAGGGCTGCCTCTCAGCCATCCTAGTGGGTGGTTCTGGAAGAAGCACCCAGGGTTGTGGCAGCATTGTCCGAAGACATGAAGCCAGGCCATCTTCCTTATGGCTTTCCTTGGGAGTTGGTGATGTGTACAGCTCTTGGATTTTTGCTGTTCTCTCACTTTTCTGGAGAGGTTTTCAGTCGGTTCGTAGCAGGCTTTACGTGGGAAGAGAAAAAAGGCAGGCTCTAAATCTTGCTGGACTTATTGAGGCAAAATGTGGACTTCTTGAAAAAGTGAGCCTTGTTGAAAAAGAACATGAAGGCTTAGAATCATCTTTAATGGATTGCAGGTTTGAGAAGGGTTCAAGAGAAGCACAACAGCTGGAGGCAACCGACGAAAAGCTGCATAGGCCCGAATCCAGCCATGGCGTTGAAATGCTCTTTCTAGAAGAAGAGCTCAAAGCACAGAAGGCTCAACATGGTCAACAGGATGAAACGATGGCGCATCTATCAAGAAGGATACAGTCCCTCCAAGGTGAATCTGAATCCCTCAGATCACAAATAGCTGAAGCTAAAACAAACTGGAGACTCTTTCAAGTGAATGAGGAAGAACTGAAGCTGGCAATCAAAGAGGTTTTGAATGAAGGATCCCTACTTCCGCCAACGCAGAGACCAACAATACAAGGAGAAGCTGAAGCACAGAGGCAACAAGGAGGTGTCCAATATAAAGCAAAAATCATATTAGAGGACTCTAAAGTAGCTGGAGAACAAGTTCTAAGGGACACAGAAAATCACATGGAGTCTCTGAGTGAATGCTTGCTGAAGATGAAGGATAGATCTTCTCCAAGCCTGGGAGCCCAAAAGGGATGGTGGTCACCTGGAACTGGGAAAGACGAGTGAACCCGAAATTGGTGCTCACTTGGAGGATGAGTCCAAAGGAGCTTTGAGGAACCTGGTTTATGGTGATAAGCTAAAGGCCTCCTTAGAAAACTTGGAAGGAGGAAGAAATCAAAAATGTACTTTCTCATCTGAAGTGGAGAAAACCACGGAAGACCTTACAGAACACCTTAAAAGTCTGCAGACTGAACAGGCATCCTTGCAGTCCGAAAATGCACAGCTGCAAAGTGAGAATGAGACCCTACAGAAGAACTTTAAAGTCATGATGGAACGCTGTCAAGAAAATATGATGAAACTGCACAGGAAATTAAGAGTGGAGGAAAACTGCCGTGTGGAGCAAAAGGAGAAACTTTCCAAAGTCGAAGAAAAGATGAGCCATACAATAAAAGAGCTGGAGACCTACAGAAAGAGAGCCCAATATCTTGAAGAACAATTGCAGAGTACCATTCGTTCCTGTCTGGGGAAGATTACTTCCTCCGAGAAAGAAGCAGATGCTAGTGAGTTGGCAGCTCGGATTGCTGAAAGAAACCTCAGTTATTTCAGGAAACAAAATGCACGCAACAGACAGAAATTAACTGAGAAGGAGCTTAGATTTGAACTTGTAGAAAAAGATCCCTATGATGCACTGGATGTTTCCAACTCAGCAATGGGCAGAAAGCCTTCTCCAAATGGGCCCTCACCAATAGGTCACCCTTCATCTGAAAGGAGACCTCCTCATTTTGAAAAGAGTGGTCCACTCACACTCTCACCTTTCACTCCAGTGGGAGGAGGAAGAGGGTCAAGGGGCCCTGGAGAATCCTCTGGACCATGCGACTAGCAGTAAAGGAAGAGAATCCAGCTGTCATAAGTTCACTGATTTTCAGAGAGCACCTTCTCAGGCTGGGCCCCGCTCTCCTCCAGGGGAACAGGCCAACAGGCTGATGATCCCTCCGCCAGGCCAACCATATTCTTCTGATGCACGTCTTCCTCTACAAAGGCAAGATAGGTTTTACTCAAATTGTGGTAGAGCATCGGGACCAGCAGAACACAGAATTCCTAATATGCCTCCTTTGGACTCTGATGTGCCTGATTCACCTCTCCATGCTGAAAACCAAGCAACTGGCTCTGGCTCTGTGTTGGCACCTTTCCCTCCAGTCAGAGGTGCCTTGTTTCCAGTTGACCCAAGGAGTCAGTTCATGAGAAGAGGACCTTTTTTTTCCTCCACCTCTCCCAGGAAACTTGTCTGGGAACCTGGAGATTATTTTCCACCTGACCCGCCACCCACTCCATTTCCAATGCGAAGTGTCTATGCAGGGAGGGGGTTTTCCTCACAAAATCTTCCGCCAAGAGCTGGAATTCAGCCCTCTTCACCCCCATTCTGAAAGTACAAGTGAGTTGCCTGAAGGGTTCGTTCCACCTGCAAATGAGCCTGTTACTCAACATCCAGAACCAAACAAGAAACCTCATGCTGTTGCTCTCTCTTCAAATGTAATTTGACTTATCTCTCATTTTTAGTTTTTAAGTAACTGCTTTTAGTTCAGTAATTGACTATACTTTGGCTCCAATTGAAGCTCAATGAAACAATAATTCTTAAGATAGTATTTTGTAAATAAAGATGGTTTACGTAAGAATCTTATGAGTAAATTATTCCTATTGTATGTTATTCCAGAGAACGGCATTTAATCTGATGAAGCCACTCTTACATAAACAAGAATGGGAGTTCTAGGTCCTTGTAATCTAGCTGGTGGAAATATCTTTTAAACTCCAAACAAAGAAGTGTATTTAGTATGACTGTAGCAATTGTAAAGTGACTTTAGGCTTAATGAAAAAGTGTCACTGATTTAGAGACTGGTTGGGCATTTCAGCTAGTTTTTCCATATCAGAATAACTAGAGCATGGGAGGACTAAAGGAGAGAACACAACTAAACATGTCAAGGAAACAGGAGATCTCAACTACAAAGAAAAATGAAGACCTCTTTTTTATATTGGTTGCTTAAAACCTTACATAGCTCTTGAGATACCATATTTCCTACATTAGATTCAAGTGAGTTATGAACTCCCATTTTGACCCCATATACAGATTGCACAATCACATTGTTTACACATCCACGTTTTTACAAAATGCCACGTTAGTAACTGTTGTATTCTGCTACCTTTTCTAGCCTCTACTATCCCCCCTCTCCTGCCCTCCCATCTTCTCTCTCTATCCCGTCTGCTGTAATTTAACGTTTGGGAATTGGAAACCACACTTTAAACTCACTCTCCTCCCCTTTTTCCCTTCTGTCAAATTTCTCATCATCTTCTTCTATTTCTCCTCCTCCTCCTCCTCTTCCTCCTCCTCCTTATACCTTTAATTCATTCATCATACACTCATGCATTGGTTCATTCATTCCTTTCACGTATGGTGTTGGGGATCCAACTCAGGACCTTTGAAAGTGTGAAGCCAGCACTCTAGTGCTGAGCCAAAACCCCAGCACCTGTCTTTTTGATTTTATGACTGTTTATATGAAATTCAGAGTCGCATTCTGCTATGGTTCACTGATATGTGGATTGACCTAGTCCTTGTTTTCTGGGAGACTTTTGGAAAATATACATGAATTATTAGGAGGTTGAAATGAAGAAACAAAGAGGAAATTCCCCAATTTCTTATTCTTAGATTCCATACTCTGACTCTGCCTACCTACTGTAAAAACTTTTAAACTCTTACTCCCCATTTCTATATCATTGCCAACAAGTGAACGTTCACTGCCCTACAACAAACCAGAGAACTCACATTGAACCATGTTTCCCCAGTAGAGACCAAGACACAATACTTATTAAAAAAAATACCCTAGTTATGAATCAGTAGGTAAAGCTTTATTTGAGTGTTAAATGTGCTCTAATTATGTGTTTGTGTGTGTGTTGATGTGTGTGGTGTGTGGGTGTGTGTGCTTGTGTGTAAAACAAGCACTGAGGTGTAAAATAAATGCAGGATTGCAACGGCCTTCTTAAAAATAAGAAGCAACTTTATCACATTTGAAGCCCAGTGAAGAATCTGCCTGATACTTAACCTACAATTAATTGAAATGTGAAAACTTCAGGCCTAGAAAAACAAAGCCAACATACATACTGAATCTAATCAGTCTGTCTCACCTGTTTTCTAATCACTCCTTTAAATAAACCTAAATTGCCAGCATAAAACATCAGTTGTTCTAAACGAATGGACGGATGTCCCCCGTCATGGGCTGTGTAAAATACATGGAGGATCCGGCACTGCTTGTTATCTAGAATGACTTCTGCCTGAACTACTATTGGAGAATGGTTGCTGATATACTGCGGTTCTTATACCAGTAAACTGGAATGAAGGTAATTTCAGGCTGCAAAGGAATCAATTGATTTTACTAACTGGTTTTTGGAAAACACTGCCATGAAAAATTATCAATATGTTCATAAAGGCATCTACATGTCTCTTCACAAGGGTTTTACTCAATGGGGGAGGTGGTGAGGTCTGGATATAACTGAACTGTCCATCAGTAGGTAGAACAATATAATGGGAATCAGAGTGCACATTCCGGTTTGAACTCAATCTAGGTAACATGGATTCATCTCTGTGTAATAGGCCTGCTTCTGGAAAACACAATGTAGAGCTCCAAAAGCAGAACGATTCTTTCAGAATACCATGTTATGTTTGTAAATAGATAGACAGATAGATATACAGGATTCAAAAATCTGAAAACGGTCCGGAAGTGTACATTTCAATAACTTACAATGTCAGTAGTGGGGGATTGATAGCAGATCAAGAAGACTGTGTCTGCATGCGAAATGGTTCAATTTTTGAAAGAGTTTTTTAAATGAAAATGGACAAAAAAATTGAAAGGGTTACAGTAAGTGTTGAGGAGTGACTTGGCCAAAGGAGCACAGAGGTGAGAAAGAATTAAGTAGAGTTCAATAGAACCAGGTATAATTTCTGTACACATGACTCCATGAACAGGAGCAAAGGGGACACTTAAAGAAATCATAGGACTAAGGAGAGATCAGGATTAGGAGGGTTTGTACTAGTCTAGAAATGCTGACCTGAAAACCAATTAAGTTTTCCACTCCTTCTTTGGAGGAACATTAGCTGTGCCGTGCTTTTCAAAAATGACTTGTCATAACTGATTTATGCCCATGTTAGCAACTCTTCTGAAATTACTTTGAAAGTAGACTAATGTGAGAGTTTCTCTTTAGAGATAATTCAAGTTACTTGCATAGGAAGTGGCAGCAGGTCTGGGGATGTTGTAGCTCAGTGGCAGTGACCTTGCCTAGCTTGGGGCTGGCCTGCCATGGACTTTCACCCCAAACACTTGCAAGAAAAGAAAAGGGAGGGAAGGGAGAGAGAAAGTTGGAAGGGAGGAAGGCAAAGTTGGAGGGATGCAGGGAGGTAGAAAAGAAGGAAGAAGAAAAGGGGAAAACCCAGGAAGGGAGGAAGGAAGCAAGGAAGGTAGGAAATAGGGAGAGCACAAGGGCAGGGAAAGGACTGAGTCACTCAAACAAAAGGCAAGGGACACAAAGACCAATAGAGGCCATAAAAGCTGTTTGAACAGTTTAGTCAGCTTTAGAATTTGAGTGACATCAAACTGAATGTTATTATGACTGGATGGAATCTTCCTACTAACCCCGCCTTGGCCTGGCCTAAACCAAATCAAGGGGTGGGTGGCATGGAGAGGAATTCTCTCTGGCTGGAGTGGGAGGGACCGAAACCTGTGGCACATGAGGATGCACTGGGTAGGGAAGCGGACAAGACTCCCCTGATGGGCAGTTGAGCACAACAAGGCTCCTGGGAGCCTTTGATCGTGGCTCCCACCGCCATATGCCCACCACCCACCATACGCTCAGCCCCTGAAGGGGATCACAGTGGTCTGCTCCGTTGCCTGGTGCAGGTTGGAGTTCCTGACCAAACACCTGAGTGTCCACAGCCTGTGTTGGCCTGCCTGGGCAGGCTGTGGTTGTGGTGGCAAGAGCCAAAGCTGTCTTGGCGTGATGGAGGAGCCAAGGGCTGCCTCTCAGCCATCCTAGTGGGTGGTTCTGGAAGAAGCACCCAGGGTTGTGGCAGCATTGTCCGAAGACATGAAGCCAGGCCATCTTCCTTATGGCTTTCCTTGGGAGTTGGTGATGTGTACAGCTCTTGGATTTTTTGCTGTTCTCTCACTTTTCTGGAGAGGTTTTCAGTCGGTTCGTAGCAGGCTTTACGTGGGAAGAGAAAAAAGGCTGGCTCTAAATCTTGCTGGACTTATTGAGGCAAAATGTGGACTTCTTGAAAAAGTGAGCCTTGTTGAAAAAGAACATGAAGGCTTAGAATCATCTTTAAAGGATTGCAGGTTTGAGAAGGGTTCAAGAGAAGCACAACAGCTGGAGGCAACCGACGAAAAGCTGCATAGGCCCGAATCCAGCCATGGCGTTGAAATGCTCTTTCTAGAAGAAGAGCTCAAAGCACAGAAGGCTCAACATGGTCAACAGGATGAAACGATGGCGCATCTATCAAGAAGGATACAGTCCCTCCAAGGTGAATCTGAATCCCTCAGATCACAAATAGCTGAAGCTAAAACAAACTGGAGACTCTTTCAAGTGAATGAGGAAGAACTGAAGCTGGCAATCAAAGAGGTTTTGAATGAAGGATCCCTACTTCCGCCAACGCAGAGACCAACAATACAAGGAGAAGCTGAAGCACAGAGGCAACAAGGAGGTGTCCAATATAAAGCAAAAATCATATTAGAGGACTCTAAAGTAGCTGGAGAACAAGTTCTAAGGGACACAGAAAATCACATGGAGTCTCTGAGTGAATGCTTGCTGAAGATGAAGGATAGATCTTCTCCAAGCCTGGGAGCCCAAAGGGATGGTGGTCACCTGGAACTGGGAAAGACGAGTGAACCCGAAATTGGTGCTCACTTGGAGGATGAGTCCAAAGGAGCTTTGAGGAACCTGGTTTATGGTGATAAGCTAAAGGCCTCCTTAGAAATCTTGGAAGGAGGAAGAAATCAAAAATGTACTTTCTCATCTGAAGTGGAGAAAACCACGGAAGACCTTACAGAACACCTTAAAAGTCTGCAGACTGAACAGGCATCCTTGCAGTCCGAAAATGCACAGCTGCAAAGTGAGAATGAGACCCTACAGAAGAACTTTAAAGTCATGATGGAACGCTGTCAAGAAAATATGATGAAACTGCACAGGAAATTAAGAGTGGAGGAAAACTGCCGTGTGGAGCAAAAGGAGAAACTTTCCAAAGTCGAAGAAAAGATGAGCCATACAATAAAAGAGCTGGAGACCTACAGAAAGAGAGCCCAATATCTTGAAGAACAATTGCAGAGTACCATTCGTTCCTGTCTGGGGAAGATTACTTCCTCCGAGAAAGAAGCAGATGCTAGTGAGTTGGCAGCTCGGATTGCTGAAAGAAACCTCAGTTATTTCAGGAAACAAAATGCACGCAACAGACAGAAATTAACTG
Source organism: Callospermophilus lateralis (assembly GCF_048772815.1). Lineage (NCBI taxonomy): Eukaryota > Metazoa > Chordata > Mammalia > Rodentia > Sciuridae > Callospermophilus > Callospermophilus lateralis. Next base: position 168,083 of record NW_027513140.1, read on the forward strand.
AGAAGGAGCTTAGATTTGAACTTGTAGAAAAAGATCCCTATGATGCACTGGATGTTTCCAACTCAGCAATGGGCAGAAAGCCTTCTCCAAATGGGCCCTCACCAATAGGTCACCCTTCATCTGAAAGGAGACCTCCTCATTTTGAATAGAGTGGTCCACTCACACTCTCACCTTTCACTCCAGTGGGAGGAGGAAGAGGGTCAAGGGGCCCTGGAGAATCCTCTGGACCATGCGACTAGCAGTAAAGGAAGAGAATCCAGCTGTCATAAGTTCACTGATTTTCAGAGAGCACCTTCTCAGGCTGGGCCCCTCTCTCCTCCAGGGGAACAGGCCAGCAGGCTGATGATCCCTCCGCCAGGCCAACCATATTCTTCTGATGCACGTCTTCCTCTACAAAGGCAAGATAGGTTTTACTCAAATTGTGGTAGAGCATCGGGACCAGCAGAACACAGAATTCCTAATATGCCTCCTTTGGACTCTGATGTGCCTGATTCACCTCTCCATGCTGAAAACCAAGCAACTGGCTCTGGCTCTGTGTTGGCACCTTTCCCTCCAGTCAGAGGTGCCTTGTTTCCAGTTGACCCAAGGAGTCAGTTCATGAGAAGAGGACCTTTTTTTTCCTCCACCTCTCCCAGGAAACTTGTCTGGGAACCTGGAGATTATTTTCCACCTGACCCGCCACCCACTCCATTTCCAATGCGAAGTGTCTATGCAGGGAGGGGATTTTCCTCACAAAATCTTCCCCCAAGAGCTGGAATTCAGCCCTCTTCACCCCCATTCTGAAAGTACAAGTGAGTTGCCTGAAGGGTTCGTTCCACCTGCCAATGAGCCTGTTACTCAACATCCAGAACCAAACAAGAAACCTCATGCTGTTGCTCTCTCTTCAAATGTAATTTGACTTATCTCTCATTTTTAGTTTTTAAGTAACTGCTTTTAGTTCAGTAATTGACTATACTTTGGCTCCAATTGAAGCTCAATGAAACAATAATTCTTAAGATAGTATTTTGTAAATAAAGATGGTTTACATAAGAATCTTATGAGTAAATTATTCCTATTTTATGTTATTCCAGAGAACGGCATTTAATCTGATGAAGCCACTCTTACATAAACAAGAATGGGAGTTCTAGGTCCTTGTAATCTAGCTGGTGGAAATATCTTTTAAACTCCAAACAAAGAAGTGTATTTAGTATGACTGTAGCAATTGTAAAGTGACTTTAGGCTTAATGAAAAAGTGTCACTGATTTAGAGACTGGTTGGGCATTTCAGCTAGTTTTTCCATATCAGAATAACTAGAGCATGGGAGGACTAAAGGAGAGAACACAACTAAACATGTCAAGGAAACAGGAGATCTCAACTACAAAGAAAAATGAAGACCTCTTTTTTATATTGGTTGCTTAAAACCTTACATAGCTCTTGAGATACCATATTTCCTACATTAGATTCAAGTGAGTTATGAACTCCCATTTTGACCCCATATACAGATTGCACAATCACATTGTTTACACATCCACGTTTTTACAAAATGCCATGTTAGTAACTGTTGTATTCTGCTACCTTTTCTAGCCTCTACTATCCCCCCTCTCCTGCCCTCCCATCTTCTCTCTCTATCCCGTCTGCTGTAATTTAACATTTGGGAATTGGAAACCACACTTTAAACTCACTCTCCTCCCCTTTTTCCCTTCTGTCAAATTTCTCATCATCTTCTTCTATTTCTCCTCCTCCTCCTCCTCTTCCTCCTCCTCCTTATACCTTTAATTCATTCATCATACACTCATGCATTCGTTCATTCATTCCTTTCACGTATGGTGTTGGGGATCCAACTCAGGACCTTTGAAAGTGTGAAGCCAGCACTCTAGTGCTGAGCCAAAACCCCAGCACCTGTCTTTTTGATTTTATGACTGTTTATATGAAATTCAGAGTCGCATTCTGCTATGGTTCACTGATATGTGGATTGACCTAGTCCTTGTTTTCTGGGAGACTTTTGGAAAATATACATGAATTATTAGGAGGTTGAAATGAAGAAACAAAGAGGAAATTCCCCAATTTCTTATTCTTAGATTCCATACTCTGACTCTGCCTACCTACTGTAAAAACTTTTAAACTCTTACTCCCCATTTCTATATCATTGCCAACAAGTGAACGTTCACTGCCCTACAACAAACCAGAGAACTCACATTGAACCATGTTTCCCCAGTAGAGACCAAGACACAATACTTATTAAAAAAAATACCCTAGTTATGAATCAGTAGGTAAAGCTTTATTTGAGTGTTAAATGTGCTCTAATTATGTGTTTGTGTGTGTGTTGATGTGTGTGGTGTGTGGGTGTGTGTGCTTGTGTGTAAAACAAGCACTGAGGTGTAAAATAAATGCAGGATTGCAACGGCCTTCTTAAAAATAAGAAGCAACTTTATCACATTTGAAGCCCAGTGAAGAATCTGCCTGATACTTAACCTACAATTAATTGAAATGTGAAAACTTCAGGCCTAGAAAAACAAAGCCAACATACATACTGAATCTAATCAGTCTGTCTCACCTGTTTTCTAATCACTCCTTTAAATAAACCTAAATTGCCAGCATAAAACATCAGTTGTTCTAAACGAATGGACGGATGTCCCCCGTCATGGGCTGTGTAAAATACATGGAGGATCCGGCACTGCTTGTTATCTAGAATGACTTCTGCCTGAACTACTATTGGAGAATGGTTGCTGATATACTGCGGTTCTTATACCAGTAAACTGGAATGAAGGTAATTTCAGGCTGCAAAGGAATCAATTGATTTTACTAACTGGTTTTTGGAAAACACTGCCATGAAAAATTATCAATATGTTCATAAAGGCATCTACATGTCTCTTCACAAGGGTTTTACTCAATGGGGGAGGTGGTGAGGTCTGGATATAACTGAACTGTCCATCAGTAGGTAGAACAATATAATGGGAATCAGAGTGCACATTCCGGTTTGAACTCAATCCAGGTAACATGGATTCATCTCTGTGTAATAGGCCTGCTTCTGGAAAACACAATGTAGAGCTCCAAAAGCAGAACGATTCTTTCAGAATACCATGTTATGTTTGTAAATAGATAGACAGATAGATATACAGGATTCAAAAATCTGAAAACGGTCCGGAAGTGTACATTTCAATAACTTACAATGTCAGTAGTGGGGGATTGATAGCAGATCAAGAAGACTGTGTCTGCATGCGAAATGGTTCAATTTTTGAAAGAGTTTTTTAAATGAAAATGGACAAAAAAATTGAAAGGGTTACAGTAAGTGTTGAGGAGTGACTTGGCCAAAGGAGCACAGAGGTGAGAAAGAATTAAGTAGAGTTCAATAGAACCAGGTATAATTTCTGTACACATGACTCCATGAACAGGAGCAAAGGGGACACTTAAAGAAATCATAGGACTAAGGAGAGATCAGGATTAGGAGGGTTTGTACTAGTCTAGAAATGCTGACCTGAAAACCAATTAAGTTTTCCACTCCTTCTTTGGAGGAACATTAGCTGTGCCGTGCTTTTCAAAAATGACTTGTCATAACTGATTTATGCCCATGTTAGCAACTCTTCTGAAATTACTTTGAAAGTAGACTAATGTGAGAGTTTCTCTTTAGAGATAATCCAAGTTACTTGCATAGGAAGTGGCAGCAGGTCTGGGGATGTTGTAGCTCAGTGGCAGTGACCTTGCCTAGCTTGGGGCTGGCCTGCCATGGACTTTCAACCCAAACACTTGCAAGAAAAGAAAAGGGAGGGAAGGGAGAGAGAAAGTTGGAAGGGAGGAAGGCAAAGTTGGAGGGATGCAGGGAGGTAGAAAAGAAGGAAGAAGAAAAGGGGAAAACCCAGGAAGGGAGGAAGGAAGCAAGGAAGGTAGGAAATAGGGAGAGCACAAGGGCAGGGAAAGGACTGAGTCACTCAAACAAAAGGCAAGGGACACAAAGACCAATAGAGGCCATAAAAGCTGTTTGAACAGTTTAGTCAGCTTTAGAATTTGAGTGACATCAAACTGAATGTTATTATGACTGGATGGAATCTTCCTACTAACCCCGCCTTGGCCTGGCCTAAACCAAATCAAGGGGTGGGTGGCATGGAGAGGAATTCTCTCTGGCTGGAGTGGGAGGGACCGAAACCTGTGGCACATGAGGATGCACTGGGTAGGGAAGCGGACAAGACTCCCCTGATGGGCAGTTGAGCACAACAAGGCTCCTGGGAGCCTTTGATCGTGGCTCCCACCGCCATACGCCCACCACCCACCATACGCTCAGCCCCTGAAGGGGATCACAGTGGTCTGCTCCGTTGCCTGGTGCAGGTTGGAGTTCCTGACCAAACACCTGAGTGTCCACAGCCTGTGTTGGCCTGCCTGGGCAGGCTGTGGTTGTGGTGGCAAGAGCCAAAGCTGTCTTGGCGTGATGGAGGAGCCAAGGGCTGCCTCTCAGCCATCCTAGTGGGTGGTTCTGGAAGAAGCACCCAGGGTTGTGGCAGCATTGTCCGAAGACATGAAGCCAGGCCATCTTCCTTATGGCTTTCCTTGGGAGTTGGTGATGTGTACAGCTCTTGGATTTTTTGCTGTTCTCTCACTTTTCTGGAGAGGTTTTCAGTCGGTTCGTAGCAGGCTTTACGTGGGAAGAGAAAAAAGGCTGGCTCTAAATCTTGCTGGACTTATTGAGGCAAAATGTGGACTTCTTGAAAAAGTGAGCCTTGTTGAAAAAGAACATGAAGGCTTAGAATCATCTTTAAAGGATTGCAGGTTTGAGAAGGGTTCAAGAGAAGCACAACAGCTGGAGGCAACCGACGAAAAGCTGCATAGGCCCGAATCCAGCCATGGCGTTGAAATGCTCTTTCTAGAAGAAGAGCTCAAAGCACAGAAGGCTCAACATGGTCAACAGGATGAAACGATGGCGCATCTATCAAGAAGGATACAGTCCCTCCAAGGTGAATCTGAATCCCTCAGATCACAAATAGCTGAAGCTAAAACAAACTGGAGACTCTTTCAAGTGAATGAGGAAGAACTGAAGCTGGCAATCAAAGAGGTTTTGAATGAAGGATCCCTACTTCCGCCAACGCAGAGACCAACAATACAAGGAGAAGCTGAAGCACAGAGGCAACAAGGAGGTGTCCAATATAAAGCAAAAATCATATTAGAGGACTCTAAAGTAGCTGGAGAACAAGTTCTAAGGGACACAGAAAATCACATGGAGTCTCTGAGTGAATGCTTGCTGAAGATGAAGGATAGATCTTCTCCAAGCCTGGGAGCCCAAAGGGATGGTGGTCACCTGGAACTGGGAAAGACGAGTGAACCCGAAATTGGTGCTCACTTGGAGGATGAGTCCAAAGGAGCTTTGAGGAACCTGGTTTATGGTGATAAGCTAAAGGCCTCCTTAGAAATCTTGGAAGGAGGAAGAAATCAAAAATGTACTTTCTCATCTGAAGTGGAGAAAACCACGGAAGACCTTACAGAACACCTTAAAAGTCTGCAGACTGAACAGGCATCCTTGCAGTCCGAAAATGCACAGCTGCAAAGTGAGAATGAGACCCTACAGAAGAACTTTAAAGTCATGATGGAACGCTGTCAAGAAAATATGATGAAACTGCACAGGAAATTAAGAGTGGAGGAAAACTGCCGTGTGGAGCAAAAGGAGAAACTTTCCAAAGTCGAAGAAAAGATGAGCCATACAATAAAAGAGCTGGAGACCTACAGAAAGAGAGCCCAATATCTTGAAGAACAATTGCAGAGTACCATTCGTTCCTGTCTGGGGAAGATTACTTCCTCCGAGAAAGAAGCAGATGCTAGTGAGTTGGCAGCTCGGATTGCTGAAAGAAACCTCAGTTATTTCAGGAAACAAAATGCACGCAACAGACAGAAATTAACTGAGAAGGAGCTTAGATTTGAACTTGTAGAAAAAGATCCCTATGATGCACTGGATGTTTCCAACTCAGCAATGGGCAGAAAGCCTTCTCCAAATGGGCCCTCACCAATAGGTCACCCTTCATCTGAAAGGAGACCTCCTCATTTTGAAAAGAGTGGTCCACTCACACTCTCACCTTTCACTCCAGTGGGAGGAGGAAGAGGGTCAAGGGGCCCTGGAGAATCCTCTGGACCATGCGACTAGCAGTAAAGGAAGAGAATCCAGCTGTCATAAGTTCACTGATTTTCAGAGAGCACCTTCTCAGGCTGGGCCCCTCTCTCCTCCAGGGGAACAGGCCAACAGGCTGATGATCCCTCCGCCAGGCCAACCATATTCTTCTGATGCACGTCTTCCTCTACAAAGGCAAGATAGGTTTTACTCAAATTGTGGTAGAGCATCGGGACCAGCAGAACACAGAATTCCTAATATGCCTCCTTTGGACTCTGATGTGCCTGATTCACCTCTCCATGCTGAAAACCAAGCAACTGGCTCTGGCTCTGTGTTGGCACCTTTCCCTCCAGTCAGAGGTGCCTTGTTTCCAGTTGACCCAAGGAGTCAGTTCATGAGAAGAGGACCTTTTTTTTCCTCCACCTCTCCCAGGAAACTTGTCTGGGAACCTGGAGATTATTTTCCACCTGACCCGCCACCCACTCCATTTCCAATGCGAAGTGTCTATGCAGGGAGGGGGTTTTCCTCACAAAATCTTCCCCCAAGAGCTGGAATTCAGCCCTCTTCACCCCCATTCTGAAAGTACAAGTGAGTTGCCTGAAGGGTTCGTTCCACCTGCAAATGAGCCTGTTACTCAACATCCAGAACCAAACAAGAAACCTCATGCTGTTGCTCTCTCTTCAAATGTAATTTGACTTATCTCTCATTTTTAGTTTTTAAGTAACTGCTTTTAGTTCAGTAATTGACTATACTTTGGCTCCAATTGAAGCTCAATGAAACAATAATTCTTAAGATAGTATTTTGTAAATAAAGATGGTTTACGTAAGAATCTTATGAGTAAATTATTCCTATTTTATGTTATTCCAGAGAACGGCATTTAATCTGATGAAGCCACTCTTACATAAACAAGAATGGGAGTTCTAGGTCCTTGTAATCTAGCTGGTGGAAATATCTTTTAAACTCCAAACAAAGAAGTGTATTTAGTATGACTGTAGCAATTGTAAAGTGACTTTAGGCTTAATGAAAAAGTGTCACTGATTTAGAGACTGGTTGGGCATTTCAGCTAGTTTTTCCATATCAGAATAACTAGAGCATGGGAGGACTAAAGGAGAGAACACAACTAAACATGTCAAGGAAACAGGAGATCTCAACTACAAAGAAAAATGAAGACCTCTTTTTTATATTGGTTGCTTAAAACCTTACATAGCTCTTGAGATACCATATTTCCTAGATTAGATTCAAGTGAGTTATGAACTCCCATTTTGACCCCACATACAGATTGCACAATCACATTGTTTACACATCCACGTTTTTACAAAATGCCATGTTAGTAACTGTTGTATTCTGCTACCTTTTCTAGCCTCTACTATCCCCCCTCTCCTGCCCTCCCATCTTCTCTCTCTATCCCGTCTGCTGTAATTTAACGTTTGGGAATTGGAAACCACACTTTAAACTCACTCTCCTCCCCTTTTTCCCTTCTGTCAAATTTCTCATCATCTTCTTCTATTTCTCCTCCTCCTCCTCCTCTTCCTCCTCCTCCTTATACCTTTAATTCATTCATCATACACTCATGCATTGGTTCATTCATTCCTTTCACGTATGGTGTTGGGGATCCAACTCAGGACCTTTGAAAGTGTGAAGCCAGCACTCTAGTGCTGAGCCAAAACCCCAGCACCTGTCTTTTTGATTTTATGACTGTTTATATGAAATTCAGAGTCGCATTCTGCTATGGTTCACTGATATGTGGATTGACCTAGTCCTTGTTTTCTGGGAGACTTTTGGAAAATATACATGAATTATTAGGAGGTTGAAATGAAGAAACAAAGAGGAAATTCCCCAATTTCTTATTCTTAGATTCCATACTCTGACTCTGCCTACCTACTGTAAAAACTTTTAAACTCTTACTCCCCATTTCTATATCATTGCCAACAAGTGAACGTTCACTGCCCTACAACAAACCAGAGAACTCACATTGAACCATGTTTCCCCAGTAGAGACCAAGACACAATACTTATTAAAAAAAATACCCTAGTTATGAATTAGTAGGTAAAGCTTTATTTGAGTGTTAAATGTGCTCTAATTATGTGTTTGTGTGTGTGTTGATGTGTGTGGTGTGTGGGTGTGTGTGCTTGTGTGTAAAACAAGCACTGAGGTGTAAAATAAATGCAGGATTGCAACGGCCTTCTTAAAAATAAGAAGCAACTTTATCACATTTGAAGCCCAGTGAAGAATCTGCCTGATACTTAACCTACAATTAATTGAAATGTGAAAACTTCAGGCCTAGAAAAACAAAGCCAACATACATACTGAATCTAATCAGTCTGTCTCACCTGTTTTCTAATCACTCCTTTAAATAAACCTAAATTGCCAGCATAAAACATCAGTTGTTCTAAACGAATGGACGGATGTCCCCCGTCATGGGCTGTGTAAAATACATGGAGGATCCGGCACTGCTTGTTATCTAGAATGACTTCTGCCTGAACTACTATTGGAGAATGGTTGCTGATATACTGCGGTTCTTATACCAGTAAACTGGAATGAAGGTAATTTCAGGCTGCAAAGGAATCAATTGATTTTACTAACTGGTTTTTGGAAACACTGCCATGAAAAATTATCAATATGTTCATAAAGGCATCTACATGTCTCTTCACAAGGGTTTTACTCAATGGGGGAGGTGGTGAGGTCTGGATATAACTGAACTGTCCATCAGTAGGTAGAACAATATAATGGGAATCAGAGTGCACATTCCGGTTTGAACTCAATCTAGGTAACATGGATTCATCTCTGTGTAATAGGCCTGCTTCTGGAAAACACAATGTAGAGCTCCAAAAGCAGAACGATTCTTTCAGAATACCATGTTATGTTTGTAAATAGATAGACAGATAGATATACAGGATTCAAAAATCTGAAAACGGTCCGGAAGTGTACATTTCAATAACTTACAATGTCAGTAGTGGGGGATTGATAGCAGATCAAGAAGACTGTGTCTGCATGCGAAATGGTTCAATTTTTGAAAGAGTTTTTTAAATGAAAATGGACAAAAAAATTGAAAGGGTTACAGTAAGTGTTGAGGAGTGACTTGGCCAAAGGAGCACAGAGGTGAGAAAGAATTAAGTAGAGTTCAATAGAACCAGGTATAATTTCTGTACACATGACTCCATGAACAGGAGCAAAGGGGACACTTAAAGAAATCATAGGACTAAGGAGAGATCAGGATTAGGAGGGTTTGTACTAGTCTAGAAATGCTGACCTGAAAACCAATTAAGTTTTCCACTCCTTCTTTGGAGGAACATTAGCTGTGCCGTGCTTTTCAAAAATGACTTGTCATAACTGATTTATGCCCATGTTAGCAACTCTTCTGAAATTACTTTGAAAGTAGACTAATGTGAGAGTTTCTCTTTAGAGATAATTCAAGTTACTTGCATAGGAAGTGGCAGCAGGTCTGGGGATGTTGTAGCTCAGTGGCAGTGACCTTGCCTAGCTTGGGGCTGGCCTGCCATGGACTTTCACCCCAAACACTTGCAAGAAAAGAAAAGGGAGGGAAGGGAGAGAGAAAGTTGGAAGGGAGGAAGGCAAAGTTGGAGGGATGCAGGGAGGTAGAAAAGAAGGAAGAAGAAAAGGGGAAAACCCAGGAAGGGAGGAAGGAAGCAAGGAAGGTAGGAAATAGGGAGAGCACAAGGGCAGGGAAAGGACTGAGTCACTCAAACAAAAGGCAAGGGACACAAAGACCAATAGAGGCCATAAAAGCTGTTTGAACAGTTTAGTCAGCTTTAGAATTTGAGTGACATCAAACTGAATGTTATTATGACTGGATGGAATCTTCCTACTAACCCCGCCTTGGCCTGGCCTAAACCAAATCAAGGGGTGGGTGGCATGGAGAGGAATTCTCTCTGGCTGGAGTGGGAGGGACCGAAACCTGTGGCACATGAGGATGCACTGGGTAGGGAAGCGGACAAGACTCCCCTGATGGGCAGTTGAGCACAACAAGGCTCCTGGGAGCCTTTGATCGTGGCTCCCACCGCCATACGCCCACCACCCACCATACGCTCAGCCCCTGAAGGGGATCACAGTGGTCTGCTCCGTTGCCTGGTGCAGGTTGGAGTTCCTGACCAAACACCTGAGTGTCCACAGCCTGTGTTGGCCTGCCTGGGCAGGCTGTGGTTGTGGTGGCAAGAGCCAAAGCTGTCTTGGCGTGATGGAGGAGCCAAGGGCTGCCTCTCAGCCATCCTAGTGGGTGGTTCTGGAAGAAGCACCCAGGGTTGTGGCAGCATTGTCCGAAGACATGAAGCCAGGCCATCTTCCTTATGGCTTTCCTTGGGAGTTGGTGATGTGTACAGCTCTTGGATTTTTTGCTGTTCTCTCACTTTTCTGGAGAGGTTTTCAGTCGGTTCGTAGCAGGCTTTACGTGGGAAGAGAAAAAAGGCTGGCTCTAAATCTTGCTGGACTTATTGAGGCAAAATGTGGACTTCTTGAAAAAGTGAGCCTTGTTGAAAAAGAACATGAAGGCTTAGAATCATCTTTAAAGGATTGCAGGTTTGAGAAGGGTTCAAGAGAAGCACAACAGCTGGAGGCAACCGACGAAAAGCTGCATAGGCCCGAATCCAGCCATGGCGTTGAAATGCTCTTTCTAGAAGAAGAGCTCAAAGCACAGAAGGCTCAACATGGTCAACAGGATGAAACGATGGCGCATCTATCAAGAAGGATACAGTCCCTCCAAGGTGAATCTGAATCCCTCAGATCACAAATAGCTGAAGCTAAAACAAACTGGAGACTCTTTCAAGTGAATGAGGAAGAACTGAAGCTGGCAATCAAAGAGGTTTTGAATGAAGGATCCCTACTTCCGCCAACGCAGAGACCAACAATACAAGGAGAAGCTGAAGCACAGAGGCAACAAGGAGGTGTCCAATATAAAGCAAAAATCATATTAGAGGACTCTAAAGTAGCTGGAGAACAAGTTCTAAGGGACACAGAAAATCACATGGAGTCTCTGAGTGAATGCTTGCTGAAGATGAAGGATAGATCTTCTCCAAGCCTGGGAGCCCAAAGGGATGGTGGTCACCTGGAACTGGGAAAGACGAGTGAACCCGAAATTGGTGCTCACTTGGAGGATGAGTCCAAAGGAGCTTTGAGGAACCTGGTTTATGGTGATAAGCTAAAGGCCTCCTTAGAAATCTTGGAAGGAGGAAGAAATCAAAAATGTACTTTCTCATCTGAAGTGGAGAAAACCACGGAAGACCTTACAGAACACCTTAAAAGTCTGCAGACTGAACAGGCATCCTTGCAGTCCGAAAATGCACAGCTGCAAAGTGAGAATGAGACCCTACAGAAGAACTTTAAAGTCATGATGGAACGCTGTCAAGAAAATATGATGAAACTGCACAGGAAATTAAGAGTGGAGGAAAACTGCCGTGTGGAGCAAAAGGAGAAACTTTCCAAAGTCGAAGAAAAGATGAGCCATACAATAAAAGAGCTGGAGACCTACAGAAAGAGAGCCCAATATCTTGAAGAACAATTGCAGAGTACCATTCGTTCCTGTCTGGGGAAGATTACTTCCTCCGAGAAAGAAGCAGATGCTAGTGAGTTGGCAGCTCGGATTGCTGAAAGAAACCTCAGTTATTTCAGGAAACAAAATGCACGCAACAGACAGAAATTAACTGAGAAGGAGCTTAGATTTGAACTTGTAGAAAAAGATCCCTATGATGCACTGGATGTTTCCAACTCAGCAATGGGCAGAAAGCCTTCTCCAAATGGGCCCTCACCAATAGGTCACCCTTCATCTGAAAGGAGACCTCCTCATTTTGAAAAGAGTGGTCCACTCACACTCTCACCTTTCACTCCAGTTGGAGGAGGAAGAGGGTCAAGGGGCCCTGGAGAATCCTCTGGACCATGCGACTAGCAGTAAAGGAAGAGAATCCAGCTGTCATAAGTTCACTGATTTTCAGAGAGCACCTTCTCAGGCTGGGCCCCTCTCTCCTCCAGGGGAACAGGCCAGCAGGCTGATGATCCCTCCGCCAGGCCAACCATATTCTTCTGATGCACGTCTTCCTCTACAAAGGCAAGATAGGTTTTACTCAAATTGTGGTAGAGCATCGGGACCAGCAGAACACAGAATTCCTAATATGCCTCCTTTGGACTCTGATGTGCCTGATTCACCTCTCCATGCTGAAAACCAAGCAACTGGCTCTGGCTCTGTGTTGGCACCTTTCCCTCCAGTCAGAGGTGCCTTGTTTCCAGTTGACCCAAGGAGTCAGTTCATGAGAAGAGGACCTTTTTTTTCCTCCACCTCTCCCAGGAAACTTGTCTGGGAACCTGGAGATTATTTTCCACCTGACCCGCCACCCACTCCATTTCCAATGCGAAGTGTCTATGCAGGGAGGGGGTTTTCCTCACAAAATCTTCCCCCAAGAGCTGGAATTCAGCCCTCTTCACCCCCATTCTGAAAGTACAAGTGAGTTGCCTGAAGGGTTCGTTCCACCTGCAAATGAGCCTGTTACTCAACATCCAGAACCAAACAAGAAACCTCATGCTGTTGCTCTCTCTTCAAATGTAATTTGACTTATCTCTCATTTTTAGTTTTTAAGTAACTGCTTTTAGTTCAGTAATTGACTATACTTTGGCTCCAATTGAAGCTCAATGAAACAATAATTCTTAAGATAGTATTTTGTAAATAAAGATGGTTTACGTAAGAATCTTATGAGTAAATTATTCCTATTTTATGTTATTCCAGAGAACGGCATTTAATCTGATGAAGCCACTCTTACATAAACAAGAATGGGAGTTCTAGGTCCTTGTAATCTAGCTGGTGGAAATATCTTTTAAACTCCAAACAAAGAAGTGTATTTAGTATGACTGTAGCAATTGTAAAGTGACTTTAGGCTTAATGAAAAAGTGTCACTGATTTAGAGACTGGTTGGGCATTTCAGCTAGTTTTTCCATATCAGAATAACTAGAGCATGGGAGGACTAAAGGAGAGAACACAACTAAACATGTCAAGGAAACAGGAGATCTCAACTACAAAGAAAAATGAAGACCTCTTTTTTATATTGGTTGCTTAAAACCTTACATAGCTCTTGAGATACCATATTTCCTACATTAGATTCAAGTGAGTTATGAACTCCCATTTTGACCCCATATACAGATTGCACAATCACATTGTTTACACATCCACGTTTTTACAAAATGCCATGTTAGTAACTGTTGTATTCTGCTACCTTTTCTAGCCTCTACTATCCCCCCTCTCCTGCCCTCCCATATTCTCTCTCTATCCCGTCTGCTGTAATTTAACGTTTGGGAATTGGAAACCACACTTTAAACTCACTCTCCTCCCCTTTTTCCCTTCTGTCAAATTTCTCATCATCTTCTTCTATTTCTCCTCCTCCTCCTCCTCTTCCTCCTCCTCCTTATACCTTTAATTCATTCATCATACACTCATGCATTGGTTCATTCATTCCTTTCACGTATGGTGTTGGGGATCCAACTCAGGACCTTTGAAAGTGTGAAGCCAGCACTCTAGTGCTGAGCCAAAACCCCAGCACCTGTCTTTTTGATTTTATGACTGTTTATATGAAATTCAGAGTCGCATTCTGCTATGGTTCACTGATATGTGGATTGACCTAGTCCTTGTTTTCTGGGAGACTTTTGGAAAATATACATGAATTATTAGGAGGTTGAAATGAAGAAACAAAGAGGAAATTCCCCAATTTCTTATTCTTAGATTCCATACTCTGACTCTGCCTACCTACTGTAAAAACTTTTAAACTCTTACTCCCCATTTCTATATCATTGCCAACAAGTGAACGTTCACTGCCCTACAACAAACCAGAGAACTCACATTGAACCATGTTTCCCCAGTAGAGACCAAGACACAATACTTATTAAAAAAAATACCCTAGTTATGAATCAGTAGGTAAAGCTTTATTTGAGTGTTAAATGTGCTCTAATTATGTGTTTGTGTGTGTGTTGATGTGTGTGGTGTGTGGGTGTGTGTGCTTGTGTGTAAAACAAGCACTGAGGTGTAAAATAAATGCAGGATTGCAACGGCCTTCTTAAAAATAAGAAGCAACTTTATCACATTTGAAGCCCAGTGAAGAATCTGCCTGATACTTAACCTACAATTAATTGAAATGTGAAAACTTCAGGCCTAGAAAAACAAAGCCAACATACATACTGAATCTAATCAGTCTGTCTCACCTGTTTTCTAATCACTCCTTTAAATAAACCTAAATTGCCAGCATAAAACATCAGTTGTTCTAAACGAATGGACGGATGTCCCCCGTCATGGGCTGTGTAAAATACATGGAGGATCCGGCACTGCTTGTTATCTAGAATGACTTCTGCCTGAACTACTATTGGAGAATGGTTGCTGATATACTGCGGTTCTTATACCAGTAAACTGGAATGAAGGTAATTTCAGGCTGCAAAGGAATCAATTGATTTTACTAACTGGTTTTTGGAAAACACTGCCATGAAAAATTATCAATATGTTCATAAAGGCATCTACATGTCTCTTCACAAGGGTTTTACTCAATGGGGGAGGTGGTGAGGTCTGGATATAACTGAACTGTCCATCAGTAGGTAGAACAATATAATGGGAATCAGAGTGCACATTCCGGTTTGAACTCAATCTAGGTAACATGGATTCATCTCTGTGTAATAGGCCTGCTTCTGGAAAACACAATGTAGAGCTCCAAAAGCAGAACGATTCTTTCAGAATACCATGTTATGTTTGTAAATAGATAGACAGATAGATATACAGGATTCAAAAATCTGAAAACGGTCCGGAAGTGTACATTTCAATAACTTACAATGTCAGTAGTGGGGGATTGATAGCAGATCAAGAAGACTGTGTCTGCATGCGAAATGGTTCAATTTTTGAAAGAGTTTTTTAAATGAAAATGGACAAAAAAATTGAAAGGGTTACAGTAAGTGTTGAGGAGTGACTTGGCCAAAGGAGCACAGAGGTGAGAAAGAATTAAGTAGAGTTCAATAGAACCAGGTATAATTTCTGTACACATGACTCCATGAACAGGAGCAAAGGGGACACTTAAAGAAATCATAGGACTAAGGAGAGATCAGGATTAGGAGGGTTTGTACTAGTCTAGAAATGCTGACCTGAAAACCAATTAAGTTTTCCACTCCTTCTTTGGAGGAACATTAGCTGTGCCGTGCTTTTCAAAAATGACTTGTCATAACTGATTTATGCCCATGTTAGCAACTCTTCTGAAATTACTTTGAAAGTAGACTAATGTGAGAGTTTCTCTTTAGAGATAATTCAAGTTACTTGCATAGGAAGTGGCAGCAGGTCTGGGGATGTTGTAGCTCAGTGGCAGTGACCTTGCCTAGCTTGGGGCTGGCCTGCCATGGACTTTCACCCCAAACACTTGCAAGAAAAGAAAAGGGAGGGAAGGGAGAGAGAAAGTTGGAAGGGAGGAAGGCAAAGTTGGAGGGATGCAGGGAGGTAGAAAAGAAGGAAGAAGAAAAGGGGAAAACCCAGGAAGGGAGGAAGGAAGCAAGGAAGGTAGGAAATAGGGAGAGCACAAGGGCAGGGAAAGGACTGAGTCACTCAAACAAAAGGCAAGGGACACAAAGACCAATAGAGGCCATAAAAGCTGTTTGAACAGTTTAGTCAGCTTTAGAATTTGAGTGACATCAAACTGAATGTTATTATGACTGGATGGAATCTTCCTACTAACCCCGCCTTGGCCTGGCCTAAACCAAATCAAGGGGTGGGTGGCATGGAGAGGAATTCTCTCTGGCTGGAGTGGGAGGGACCGAAACCTGTGGCACATGAGGATGCACTGGGTAGGGAAGCGGACAAGACTCCCCTGATGGGCAGTTGAGCACAACAAGGCTCCTGGGAGCCTTTGATCGTGGCTCCCACCGCCATACGCCCACCACCCACCATACGCTCAGCCCCTGAAGGGGATCACAGTGGTCTGCTCCGTTGCCTGGTGCAGGTTGGAGTTCCTGACCAAACACCTGAGTGTCCACAGCCTGTGTTGGCCTGCCTGGGCAGGCTGTGGTTGTGGTGGCAAGAGCCAAAGCTGTCTTGGCGTGATGGAGGAGCCAAGGGCTGCCTCTCAGCCATCCTAGTGGGTGGTTCTGGAAGAAGCACCCAGGGTTGTGGCAGCATTGTCCGAAGACATGAAGCCAGGCCTTCTTCCTTATGGCTTTCCTTGGGAGTTGGTGATGTGTACAGCTCTTGGATTTTTTGCTGTTCTCTCACTTTTCTGGAGAGGTTTTCAGTCGGTTCGTAGCAGGCTTTACGTGGGAAGAGAAAAAAGGCTGGCTCTAAATCTTGCTGGACTTATTGAGGCAAAATGTGGACTTCTTGAAAAAGTGAGCCTTGTTGAAAAAGAACATGAAGGCTTAGAATCATCTTTAAAGGATTGCAGGTTTGAGAAGGGTTCAAGAGAAGCACAACAGCTGGAGGCAACCGACGAAAAGCTGCATAGGCCCGAATCCAGCCATGGCGTTGAAATGCTCTTTCTAGAAGAAGAGCTCAAAGCACAGAAGGCTCAACATGGTCAACAGGATGAAACGATGGCGCATCTATCAAGAAGGATACAGTCCCTCCAAGGTGAATCTGAATCCCTCAGATCACAAATAGCTGAAGCTAAAACAAACTGGAGACTCTTTCAAGTGAATGAGGAAGAACTGAAGCTGGCAATCAAAGAGGTTTTGAATGAAGGATCCCTACTTCCGCCAACGCAGAGACCAACAATACAAGGAGAAGCTGAAGCACAGAGGCAACAAGGAGGTGTCCAATATAAAGCAAAAATCATATTAGAGGACTCTAAAGTAGCTGGAGAACAAGTTCTAAGGGACACAGAAAATCACATGGAGTCTCTGAGTGAATGCTTGCTGAAGATGAAGGATAGATCTTCTCCAAGCCTGGGAGCCCAAAGGGATGGTGGTCACCTGGAACTGGGAAAGACGAGTGAACCCGAAATTGGTGCTCACTTGGAGGATGAGTCCAAAGGAGCTTTGAGGAACCTGGTTTATGGTGATAAGCTAAAGGCCTCCTTAGAAATCTTGGAAGGAGGAAGAAATCAAAAATGTACTTTCTCATCTGAAGTGGAGAAAACCACGGAAGACCTTACAGAACACCTTAAAAGTCTGCAGACTGAAGAGGCATCCTTGCAGTCCGAAAATGCACAGCTGCAAAGTGAGAATGAGACCCTACAGAAGAACTTTAAAGTCATGATGGAACGCTGTCAAGAAAATATGATGAAACTGCACAGGAAATTAAGAGTGGAGGAAAACTGCCGTGTGGAGCAAAAGGAGAAACTTTCCAAAGTCGAAGAAAAGATGAGCCATACAATAAAAGAGCTGGAGACCTACAGAAAGAGAGCCCAATATCTTGAAGAACAATTGCAGAGTACCATTCGTTCCTGTCTGGGGAAGATTACTTCCTCCGAGAAAGAAGCAGATGCTAGTGAGTTGGCAGCTCGGATTGCTGAAAGAAACCTCAGTTATTTCAGGAAACAAAATGCACGCAACAGACAGAAATTAACTGAGAAGGAGCTTAGATTTGAACTTGTAGAAAAAGATCCCTATGATGCACTGGATGTTTCCAACTCAGCAATGGGCAGAAAGCCTTCTCCAAATGGGCCCTCACCAATAGGTCACCCTTCATCTGAAAGGAGACCTCCTCATTTTGAAAAGAGTGGTCCACTCACACTCTCACCTTTCACTCCAGTGGGAGGAGGAAGAGGGTCAAGGGGCCCTGGAGAATCCTCTGGACCATGCGACTAGCAGTAAAGGAAGAGAATCCAGCTGTCATAAGTTCACTGATTTTCAGAGAGCACCTTCTCAGGCTGGGCCCCTCTCTCCTCCAGGGGAACAGGCCAGCAGGCTGATGATCCCTCCGCCAGGCCAACCATATTCTTCTGATGCACGTCTTCCTCTACAAAGGCAAGATAGGTTTTACTCAAATTGTGGTAGAGCATCGGGACCAGCAGAACACAGAATTCCTAATATGCCTCCTTTGGACTCTGATGTGCCTGATTCACCTCTCCATGCTGAAAACCAAGCAACTGGCTCTGGCTCTGTGTTGGCACCTTTCCCTCCAGTCAGAGGTGCCTTGTTTCCAGTTGACCCAAGGAGTCAGTTCATGAGAAGAGGACCTTTTTTTTCCTCCACCTCTCCCAGGAAACTTGTCTGGGAACCTGGAGATTATTTTCCACCTGACCCGCCACCCACTCCATTTCCAATGCGAAGTGTCTATGCAGGGAGGGGGTTTTCCTCACAAAATCTTCCCCCAAGAGCTGGAATTCAGCCCTCTTCACCCCCATTCTGAAAGTACAAGTGAGTTGCCTGAAGGGTTCGTTCCACCTGCAAATGAGCCTGTTACTCAACATCCAGAACCAAACAAGAAACCTCATGCTGTTGCTCTCTCTTCAAATGTAATTTGACTTATCTCTCATTTTTAGTTTTTAAGTAACTGCTTTTAGTTCAGTAATTGACTATACTTTGGCTCCAATTGAAGCTCAATGAAACAATAATTCTTAAGATAGTATTTTGTAAATAAAGATGGTTTACGTAAGAATCTTATGAGTAAATTATTCCTATTTTATGTTATTCCAGAGAACGGCATTTAATCTGATGAAGCCACTCTTACATAAACAAGAATGGGAGTTCTAGGTCCTTGTAATCTAGCTGGTGGAAATATCTTTTAAACTCCAAACAAAG
This sequence comes from Callospermophilus lateralis, assembly GCF_048772815.1. Taxonomy (NCBI): domain Eukaryota; kingdom Metazoa; phylum Chordata; class Mammalia; order Rodentia; family Sciuridae; genus Callospermophilus; species Callospermophilus lateralis. Next base: position 186,840 of record NW_027513140.1, read on the forward strand.
AAGTGTATTTAGTATGACTGTAGCAATTGTAAAGTGACTTTAGGCTTAATGAAAAAGTGTCACTGATTTAGAGACTGGTTGGGCATTTCAGCTAGTTTTTCCATATCAGAATAACTAGAGCATGGGAGGACTAAAGGAGAGAACACAACTAAACATGTCAAGGAAACAGGAGATCTCAACTACAAAGAAAAATGAAGACCTCTTTTTTATATTGGTTGCTTAAAACCTTACATAGCTCTTGAGATACCATATTTCCTACATTAGATTCAAGTGAGTTATGAACTCCCATTTTGACCCCATATACAGATTGCACAATCACATTGTTTACACATCCACGTTTTTACAAAATGCCATGTTAGTAACTGTTGTATTCTGCTACCTTTTCTAGCCTCTACTATCCCCCCTCTCCTGCCCTCCCATATTCTCTCTCTATCCCGTCTGCTGTAATTTAACGTTTGGGAATTGGAAACCACACTTTAAACTCACTCTCCTCCCCTTTTTCCCTTCTGTCAAATTTCTCATCATCTTCTTCTATTTCTCCTCCTCCTCCTCCTCTTCCTCCTCCTCCTTATACCTTTAATTCATTCATCATACACTCATGCATTGGTTCATTCATTCCTTTCACGTATGGTGTTGGGGATCCAACTCAGGACCTTTGAAAGTGTGAAGCCAGCACTCTAGTGCTGAGCCAAAACCCCAGCACCTGTCTTTTTGATTTTATGACTGTTTATATGAAATTCAGAGTCGCATTCTGCTATGGTTCACTGATATGTGGATTGACCTAGTCCTTGTTTTCTGGGAGACTTTTGGAAAATATACATGAATTATTAGGAGGTTGAAATGAAGAAACAAAGAGGAAATTCCCCAATTTCTTATTCTTAGATTCCATACTCTGACTCTGCCTACCTACTGTAAAAACTTTTAAACTCTTACTCCCCATTTCTATATCATTGCCAACAAGTGAACGTTCACTGCCCTACAACAAACCAGAGAACTCACATTGAACCATGTTTCCCCAGTAGAGACCAAGACACAATACTTATTAAAAAAAATACCCTAGTTATGAATCAGTAGGTAAAGCTTTATTTGAGTGTTAAATGTGCTCTAATTATGTGTTTGTGTGTGTGTTGATGTGTGTGGTGTGTGGGTGTGTGTGCTTGTGTGTAAAACAAGCACTGAGGTGTAAAATAAATGCAGGATTGCAACGGCCTTCTTAAAAATAAGAAGCAACTTTATCACATTTGAAGCCCAGTGAAGAATCTGCCTGATACTTAACCTACAATTAATTGAAATGTGAAAACTTCAGGCCTAGAAAAACAAAGCCAACATACATACTGAATCTAATCAGTCTGTCTCACCTGTTTTCTAATCACTCCTTTAAATAAACCTAAATTGCCAGCATAAAACATCAGTTGTTCTAAACGAATGGACGGATGTCCCCCGTCATGGGCTGTGTAAAATACATGGAGGATCCGGCACTGCTTGTTATCTAGAATGACTTCTGCCTGAACTACTATTGGAGAATGGTTGCTGATATACTGCGGTTCTTATACCAGTAAACTGGAATGAAGGTAATTTCAGGCTGCAAAGGAATCAATTGATTTTACTAACTGGTTTTTGGAAAACACTGCCATGAAAAATTATCAATATGTTCATAAAGGCATCTACATGTCTCTTCACAAGGGTTTTACTCAATGGGGGAGGTGGTGAGGTCTGGATATAACTGAACTGTCCATCAGTAGGTAGAACAATATAATGGGAATCAGAGTGCACATTCCGGTTTGAACTCAATCTAGGTAACATGGATTCATCTCTGTGTAATAGGCCTGCTTCTGGAAAACACAATGTAGAGCTCCAAAAGCAGAACGATTCTTTCAGAATACCATGTTATGTTTGTAAATAGATAGACAGATAGATATACAGGATTCAAAAATCTGAAAACGGTCCGGAAGTGTACATTTCAATAACTTACAATGTCAGTAGTGGGGGATTGATAGCAGATCAAGAAGACTGTGTCTGCATGCGAAATGGTTCAATTTTTGAAAGAGTTTTTTAAATGAAAATGGACAAAAAAATTGAAAGGGTTACAGTAAGTGTTGAGGAGTGACTTGGCCAAAGGAGCACAGAGGTGAGAAAGAATTAAGTAGAGTTCAATAGAACCAGGTATAATTTCTGTACACATGACTCCATGAACAGGAGCAAAGGGGACACTTAAAGAAATCATAGGACTAAGGAGAGATCAGGATTAGGAGGGTTTGTACTAGTCTAGAAATGCTGACCTGAAAACCAATTAAGTTTTCCACTCCTTCTTTGGAGGAACATTAGCTGTGCCGTGCTTTTCAAAAATGACTTGTCATAACTGATTTATGCCCATGTTAGCAACTCTTCTGAAATTACTTTGAAAGTAGACTAATGTGAGAGTTTCTCTTTAGAGATAATTCAAGTTACTTGCATAGGAAGTGGCAGCAGGTCTGGGGATGTTGTAGCTCAGTGGCAGTGACCTTGCCTAGCTTGGGGCTGGCCTGCCATGGACTTTCACCCCAAACACTTGCAAGAAAAGAAAAGGGAGGGAAGGGAGAGAGAAAGTTGGAAGGGAGGAAGGCAAAGTTGGAGGGATGCAGGGAGGTAGAAAAGAAGGAAGAAGAAAAGGGGAAAACCCAGGAAGGGAGGAAGGAAGCAAGGAAGGTAGGAAATAGGGAGAGCACAAGGGCAGGGAAAGGACTGAGTCACTCAAACAAAAGGCAAGGGACACAAAGACCAATAGAGGCCATAAAAGCTGTTTGAACAGTTTAGTCAGCTTTAGAATTTGAGTGACATCAAACTGAATGTTATTATGACTGGATGGAATCTTCCTACTAACCCCGCCTTGGCCTGGCCTAAACCAAATCAAGGGGTGGGTGGCATGGAGAGGAATTCTCTCTGGCTGGAGTGGGAGGGACCGAAACCTGTGGCACATGAGGATGCACTGGGTAGGGAAGCGGACAAGACTCCCCTGATGGGCAGTTGAGCACAACAAGGCTCCTGGGAGCCTTTGATCATGGCTCCCACCGCCATACGCCCACCACCCACCATACGCTCAGCCCCTGAAGGGGATCACAGTGGTCTGCTCCGTTGCCTGGTGCAGGTTGGAGTTCCTGACCAAACACCTGAGTGTCCACAGCCTGTGTTGGCCTGCCTGGGCAGGCTGTGGTTGTGGTGGCAAGAGCCAAAGCTGTCTTGGCGTGATGGAGGAGCCAAGGGCTGCCTCTCAGCCATCCTAGTGGGTGGTTCTGGAAGAAGCACCCAGGGTTGTGGCAGCATTGTCCGAAGACATGAAGCCAGGCCATCTTCCTTATGGCTTTCCTTGGGACTTGGTGATGTGTACAGCTCTTGGATTTTTTGCTGTTCTCTCACTTTTCTGGAGAGGTTTTCAGTCGGTTCGTAGCAGGCTTTACGTGGGAAGAGAAAAAAGGCTGGCTCTAAATCTTGCTGGACTTATTGAGGCAAAATGTGGACTTCTTGAAAAAGTGAGCCTTGTTGAAAAAGAACATGAAGGCTTAGAATCATCTTTAAAGGATTGCAGGTTTGAGAAGGGTTCAAGAGAAGCACAACAGCTGGAGGCAACCGACGAAAAGCTGCATAGGCCCGAATCCAGCCATGGCGTTGAAATGCTCTTTCTAGAAGAAGAGCTCAAAGCACAGAAGGCTCAACATGGTCAACAGGATGAAACGATGGCGCATCTATCAAGAAGGATACAGTCCCTCCAAGGTGAATCTGAATCCCTCAGATCACAAATAGCTGAAGCTAAAACAAACTGGAGACTCTTTCAAGTGAATGAGGAAGAACTGAAGCTGGCAATCAAAGAGGTTTTGAATGAAGGATCCCTACTTCCGCCAACGCAGAGACCAACAATACAAGGAGAAGCTGAAGCACAGAGGCAACAAGGAGGTGTCCAATATAAAGCAAAAATCATATTAGAGGACTCTAAAGTAGCTGGAGAACAAGTTCTAAGGGACACAGAAAATCACATGGAGTCTCTGAGTGAATGCTTGCTGAAGATGAAGGATAGATCTTCTCCAAGCCTGGGAGCCCAAAGGGATGGTGGTCACCTGGAACTGGGAAAGACGAGTGAACCCGAAATTGGTGCTCACTTGGAGGATGAGTCCAAAGGAGCTTTGAGGAACCTGGTTTATGGTGATAAGCTAAAGGCCTCCTTAGAAATCTTGGAAGGAGGAAGAAATCAAAAATGTACTTTCTCATCTGAAGTGGAGAAAACCACGGAAGACCTTACAGAACACCTTAAAAGTCTGCAGACTGAACAGGCATCCTTGCAGTCCGAAAATGCACAGCTGCAAAGTGAGAATGAGACCCTACAGAAGAACTTTAAAGTCATGATGGAACGCTGTCAAGAAAATATGATGAAACTGCACAGGAAATTAAGAGTGGAGGAAAACTGCCGTGTGGAGCAAAAGGAGAAACTTTCCAAAGTCGAAGAAAAGATGAGCCATACAATAAAAGAGCTGGAGACCTACAGAAAGAGAGCCCAATATCTTGAAGAACAATTGCAGAGTACCATTCGTTCCTGTCTGGGGAAGATTACTTCCTCCGAGAAAGAAGCAGATGCTAGTGAGTTGGCAGCTCGGATTGCTGAAAGAAACCTCAGTTATTTCAGGAAACAAAATGCACGCAACAGACAGAAATTAACTGAGAAGGAGCTTAGATTTGAACTTGTAGAAAAAGATCCCTATGATGCACTGGATGTTTCCAACTCAGCAATGGGCAGAAAGCCTTCTCCAAATGGGCCCTCACCAATAGGTCACCCTTCATCTGAAAGGAGACCTCCTCATTTTGAAAAGAGTGGTCCACTCACACTCTCACCTTTCACTCCAGTGGGAGGAGGAAGAGGGTCAAGGGGCCCTGGAGAATCCTCTGGACCATGCGACTAGCAGTAAAGGAAGAGAATCCAGCTGTCATAAGTTCACTGATTTTCAGAGAGCACCTTCTCAGGCTGGGCCCCTCTCTCCTCCAGGGGAACAGGCCAGCAGGCTGATGATCCCTCCGCCAGGCCAACCATATTCTTCTGATGCACGTCTTCCTCTACAAAGGCAAGATAGGTTTTACTCAAATTGTGGTAGAGCATCGGGACCAGCAGAACACAGAATTCCTAATATGCCTCCTTTGGACTCTGATGTGCCTGATTCACCTCTCCATGCTGAAAACCAAGCAACTGGCTCTGGCTCTGTGTTGGCACCTTTCCCTCCAGTCAGAGGTGCCTTGTTTCCAGTTGACCCAAGGAGTCAGTTCATGAGAAGAGGACCTTTTTTTTCCTCCACCTCTCCCAGGAAACTTGTCTGGGAACCTGGAGATTATTTTCCACCTGACCCGCCACCCACTCCATTTCCAATGCGAAGTGTCTATGCAGGGAGGGGGTTTTCCTCACAAAATCTTCCCCCAAGAGCTGGAATTCAGCCCTCTTCACCCCCATTCTGAAAGTACAAGTGAGTTGCCTGAAGGGTTCGTTCCACCTGCAAATGAGCCTGTTACTCAACATCCAGAACCAAACAAGAAACCTCATGCTGTTGCTCTCTCTTCAAATGTAATTTGACTTATCTCTCATTTTTAGTTTTTAAGTAACTGCTTTTAGTTCAGTAATTGACTATACTTTGGCTCCAATTGAAGCTCAATGAAACAATAATTCCTAAGATAGTATTTTGTAAATAAAGATGGTTTACGTAAGAATCTTATGAGTAAATTATTCCTATTTTATGTTATTCCAGAGAACGGCATTTAATCTGATGAAGCCACTCTTACATAAACAAGAATGGGAGTTCTAGGTCCTTGTAATCTAGCTGGTGGAAATATCTTTTAAACTCCAAACAAAGAAGTGTATTTAGTATGACTGTAGCAATTGTAAAGTGACTTTAGGCTTAATGAAAAAGTGTCACTGATTTAGAGACTGGTTGGGCATTTCAGCTAGTTTTTCCATATCAGAATAACTAGAGCATGGGAGGACTAAAGGAGAGAACACAACTAAACATGTCAAGGAAACAGGAGATCTCAACTACAAAGAAAAATGAAGACCTCTTTTTTATATTGGTTGCTTAAAACCTTACATAGCTCTTGAGATACCATATTTCCTACATTAGATTCAAGTGAGTTATGAACTCCCATTTTGACCCCATATACAGATTGCACAATCACATTGTTTACACATCCACGTTTTTACAAAATGCCATGTTAGTAACTGTTGTATTCTGCTACCTTTTCTAGCCTCTACTATCCCCCCTCTCCTGCCCTCCCATCTTCTCTCTCTATCCCGTCTGCTGTAATTTAACGTTTGGGAATTGGAAACCACACTTTAAACTCACTCTCCTCCCCTTTTTCCCTTCTGTCAAATTTCTCATCATCTTCTTCTATTTCTCCTCCTCCTCCTCCTCTTCCTCCTCCTCCTTATACCTTTAATTCATTCATCATACACTCATGCATTGGTTCATTCATTCCTTTCACGTATGGTGTTGGGGATCCAACTCAGGACCTTTGAAAGTGTGAAGCCAGCACTCTAGTGCTGAGCCAAAACCCCAGCACCTGTCTTTTTGATTTTATGACTGTTTATATGAAATTCAGAGTCGCATTCTGCTATGGTTCACTGATATGTGGATTGACCTAGTCCTTGTTTTCTGGGAGACTTTTGGAAAATATACATGAATTATTAGGAGGTTGAAATGAAGAAACAAAGAGGAAATTCCCCAATTTCTTATTCTTAGATTCCATACTCTGACTCTGCCTACCTACTGTAAAAACTTTTAAACTCTTACTCCCCATTTCTATATCATTGCCAACAAGTGAACGTTCACTGCCCTACAACAAACCAGAGAACTCACATTGAACCATGTTTCCCCAGTAGAGACCAAGACACAATACTTATTAAAAAAAATACCCTAGTTATGAATCAGTAGGTAAAGCTTTATTTGAGTGTTAAATGTGCTCTAATTATGTATTTGTGTGTGTGTTGATGTGTGTGGTGTGTGGGTGTGTGTGCTTGTGTGTAAAACAAGCACTGAGGTGTAAAATAAATGCAGGATTGCAACGGCCTTCTTAAAAATAAGAAGCAACTTTATCACATTTGAAGCCCAGTGAAGAATCTGCCTGATACTTAACCTACAATTAATTGAAATGTGAAAACTTCAGGCCTAGAAAAACAAAGCCAACATACATACTGAATCTAATCAGTCTGTCTCACCTGTTTTCTAATCACTCCTTTAAATAAACCTAAATTGCCAGCATAAAACATCAGTTGTTCTAAACGAATGGACGGATGTCCCCCGTCATGGGCTGTGTAAAATACATGGAGGATCCGGCACTGCTTGTTATCTAGAATGACTTCTGCCTGAACTACTATTGGAGAATGGTTGCTGATATACTGCGGTTCTTATACCAGTAAACTGGAATGAAGGTCATTTCAGGCTGCAAAGGAATCAATTGATTTTACTAACTGGTTTTTGGAAAACACTGCCATGAAAAATTATCAATATGTTCATAAAGGCATCTACATGTCTCTTCACAAGGGTTTTACTCAATGGGGGAGGTGGTGAGGTCTGGATATAACTGAACTGTCCATCAGTAGGTAGAACAATATAATGGGAATCAGAGTGCACATTCCGGTTTGAACTCAATCTAGGTAACATGGATTCATCTCTGTGTAATAGGCCTGCTTCTGGAAAACACAATGTAGAGCTCCAAAAGCAGAACGATTCTTTCAGAATACCATGTTATGTTTGTAAATAGATAGACAGATAGATATACAGGATTCAAAAATCTGAAAACGGTCCGGAAGTGTACATTTCAATAACTTACAATGTCAGTAGTGGGGGATTGATAGCAGATCAAGAAGACTGTGTCTGCATGCGAAATGGTTCAATTTTTGAAAGAGTTTTTTAAATGAAAATGGACAAAAAAATTGAAAGGGTTACAGTAAGTGTTGAGGAGTGACTTGGCCAAAGGAGCACAGAGGTGAGAAAGAATTAAGTAGAGTTCAATAGAACCAGGTATAATTTCTGTACACATGACTCCATGAACAGGAGCAAAGGGGACACTTAAAGAAACCATAGGACTAAGGAGAGATCAGGATTAGGAGGGTTTGTACTAGTCTAGAAATGCTGACCTGAAAACCAATTAAGTTTTCCACTCCTTCTTTGGAGGAACATTAGCTGTGCCGTGCTTTTCAAAAATGACTTGTCATAACTGATTTATGCCCATGTTAGCAACTCTTCTGAAATTACTTTGAAAGTAGACTAATGTGAGAGTTTCTCTTTAGAGATAATTCAAGTTACTTGCATAGGAAGTGGCAGCAGGTCTGGGGATGTTGTAGCTCAGTGGCAGTGACCTTGCCTAGCTTGGGGCTGGCCTGCCATGGACTTTCACCCCAAACACTTGCAAGAAAAGAAAAGGGAGGGAAGGGAGAGAGAAAGTTGGAAGGGAGGAAGGCAAAGTTGGAGGGATGCAGGGAGGTAGAAAAGAAGGAAGAAGAAAAGGGGAAAACCCAGGAAGGGAGGAAGGAAGCAAGGAAGGTAGGAAATAGGGAGAGCACAAGGGCAGGGAAAGGACTGAGTCACTCAAACAAAAACAAGGGACACAAAGACCAATAGAGGCCATAAAAGCTGTTTGAACAGTTTAGTCAGCTTTAGAATTTGAGTGACATCAAACTGAATGTTATTATGACTGGATGGAATCTTCCTACTAACCCCGCCTTGGCCTGGTCTAAACCAAATCAAGGGGTGGGTGGCATGGAGAGGAATTCTCTCTGGCTGGAGTGGGAGGGACCGAAACCTGTGGCACATGAGGATGCACTGGGTAGGGAAGCGGACAAGACTCCCCTGATGGGCAGTTGAGCACAACAAGGCTCCTGGGAGCCTTTGATCATGGCTCCCACCGCCATACGCCCACCACCCACCATACGCTCAGCCCCTGAAGGGGATCACAGTGGTCTGCTCCGTTGCCTGGTGCAGGTTGGAGTTCCTGACCAAACACCTGAGTGTCCACAGCCTGTGTTGGCCTGCCTGGGCAGGCTGTGGTTGTGGTGGCAAGAGCCAAAGCTGTCTTGGCGTGATGGAGGAGCCAAGGGCTGCCTCTCAGCCATCCTAGTGGGTGGTTCTGGAAGAAGCACCCAGGGTTGTGGCAGCATTGTCCGAAGACATGAAGCCAGGCCATCTTCCTTATGGCTTTCCTTGGGAGTTGGTGATGTGTACAGGTCTTGGATTTTTTGCTGTTCTCTCACTTTTCTGGAGAGGTTTTCAGTCGGTTCGTAGCAGGCTTTACGTGGGAAGAGAAAAAAGGCTGGCTCTAAATCTTGCTGGACTTATTGAGGCAAAATGTGGACTTCTTGAAAAAGTGAGCCTTGTTGAAAAAGAACATGAAGGCTTAGAATCATCTTTAAAGGATTGCAGGTTTGAGAAGGGTTCAAGAGAAGCACAACAGCTGGAGGCAACCGACGAAAAGCTGCATAGGCCCGAATCCAGCCATGGCGTTGAAATGCTCTTTCTAGAAGAAGAGCTCAAAGCACAGAAGGCTCAACATGGTCAACAGGATGAAACGATGGCGCATCTATCAAGAAGGATACAGTCCCTCCAAGGTGAATCTGAATCCCTCAGATCACAAATAGCTGAAGCTAAAACAAACTGGAGACTCTTTCAAGTGAATGAGGAAGAACTGAAGCTGGCAATCAAAGAGGTTTTGAATGAAGGATCCCTACTTCCGCCAACGCAGAGACCAACAATACAAGGAGAAGCTGAAGCACAGAGGCAACAAGGAGGTGTCCAATATAAAGCAAAAATCATATTAGAGGACTCTAAAGTAGCTGGAGAACAAGTTTTAAGGACACAGAAAATCACATGGAGTCTCTGAGTGAATGCTTGCTGAAGATGAAGGATAGATCTTCTCCAAGCCTGGGAGCCCAAAGGGATGGTGGTCACCTGGAACTGGGAAAGACGAGTGAACCCGAAATTGGTGCTCACTTGGAGGATGAGTCCAAAGGAGCTTTGAGGAACCTGGTTTATGGTGATAAGCTAAAGGCCTCCTTAGAAATCTTGGAAGGAGGAAGAAATCAAAAATGTACTTTCTCATCTGAAGTGGAGAAAACCACGGAAGACCTTACAGAACACCTTAAAAGTCTGCAGACTGAACAGGCATCCTTGCAGTCCGAAAATGCACAGCTGCAAAGTGAGAATGAGACCCTACAGAAGAACTTTAAAGTCATGATGGAACGCTGTCAAGAAAATATGATGAAACTGCACAGGAAATTAAGAGTGGAGGAAAACTGGCGTGTGGAGCAAAAGGAGAAACTTTCCAAAGTCGAAGAAAAGATGAGCCATACAATAAAAGAGCTGGAGACCTACAGAAAGAGAGCCCAATATCTTGAAGAACAATTGCAGAGTACCATTCGTTCCTGTCTGGGGAAGATTACTTCCTCCGAGAAAGAAGCAGATGCTAGTGAGTTGGCAGCTCGGATTGCTGAAAGAAACCTCAGTTATTTCAGGAAACAAAATGCACGCAACAGACAGAAATTAACTGAGAAGGAGCTTAGATTTGAACTTGTAGAAAAAGATCCCTATGATGCACTGGATGTTTCCAACTCAGCAATGGGCAGAAAGCCTTCTCCAAATGGGCCCTCACCAATAGGTCACCCTTCATCTGAAAGGAGACCTCCTCATTTTGAAAAGAGTGGTCCACTCACACTCTCACCTTTCACTCCAGTGGGAGGAGGAAGAGGGTCAAGGGGCCCTGGAGAATCCTCTGGACCATGCGACTAACAGTAAAGGAAGAGAATCCAGCTGTCATAAGTTCACTGATTTTCAGAGAGCACCTTCTCAGGCTGGGCCCCTCTCTCCTCCAGGGGAACAGGCCAGCAGGCTGATGATCCCTCCGCCAGGCCAACCATATTCTTCTGATGCACGTCTTCCTCTACAAAGGCAAGATAGGTTTTACTCAAATTGTGGTAGAGCATCGGGACCAGCAGAACACAGAATTCCTAATATGCCTCCTTTGGAGTCTGATGTGCCTGATTCACCTCTCCATGCTGAAAACCAAGCAACTGGCTCTGGCTCTGTGTTGGCACCTTTCCCTCCAGTCAGAGGTGCCTTGTTTCCAGTTGACCCAAGGAGTCAGTTCATGAGAAGAGGACCTTTTTTTCCCTCCACCTCTCCCAGGAAACTTGTCTGGGAACCTGGAGATTATTTTCCACCTGACCCGCCACCCACTCCATTTCCAATGCAAAGTGTCTATGCAGGGAGGGGGTTTTCCTCACAAAATCTTCCCCCAAGAGCTGGAATTCAGCCCTCTTCACCCCCATTCTGAAAGTACAAGTGAGTTGCCTGAAGGGTTCGTTCCACCTGCAAATGAGCCTGTTACTCAACATCCAGAACCAAACAAGAAACCTCATGCTGTTGCTCTCTCTTCAAATGTAATTTGACTTATCTCTCATTTTTAGTTTTTAAGTAACTGCTTTTAGTTCAGTAATTGACTATACTTTGGCTCCAATTGAAGCTCAATGAAACAATAATTCTTAAGATAGTATTTTGTAAATAAAGATGGTTTACGTAAGAATCTTATGAGTAAATTATTCCTATTTTATGTTATTCCAGAGAACGGCATTTAATCTGATGAAGCCACTCTTACATAAACAAGAATGGGAGTTCTAGGTCCTTGTAATCTAGCTGGTGGAAATATCTTTTAAACTCCAAACAAAGAAGTGTATTTAGTATGACTGTAGCAATTGTAAAGTGACTTTAGGCTTAATGAAAAAGTGTCACTGATTTAGAGACTGGTTGGGCATTTCAGCTAGTTTTTCCATATCAGAATAACTAGAGCATGGGAGGACTAAAGGAGAGAACACAACTAAACATGTCAAGGAAACAGGAGATCTCAACTACAAAGAAAAATGAAGACCTCTTTTTTATATTGGTTGCTTAAAACCTTACATAGCTCTTGAGATACCATATTTCCTACATTAGATTCAAGTGAGTTATGAACTCCCATTTTGACCCCATATACAGATTGCACAATCACATTGTTTACACATCCACGTTTTTACAAAATGCCATGTTAGTAACTGTTGTATTCTGCTACCTTTTCTAGCCTCTACTATCCCCCCTCTCCTGCCCTCCCATCTTCTCTCTCTATCCCGTCTGCTGTAATTTAACGTTTGGGAATTGGAAACCACACTTTAAACTCACTCTCCTCCCCTTTTTCCCTTCTGTCAAATTTCTCATCATTTTCTTCTATTTCTCCTCCTCCTCCTCCTCTTCCTCCTCCTCCTTATACCTTTAATTCATTCATCATACACTCATGCATTGGTTCATTCATTCCTTTCACGTATGGTGTTGGGGATCCAACTCAGGACCTTTGAAAGTGTGAAGCCAGCACTCTAGTGCTGAGCCAAAACCCCAGCACCTGTCTTTTTGATTTTATGACTGTTTATATGAAATTCAGAGTCGCATTCTGCTATGGTTCACTGATATGTGGATTGACCTAGTCCTTGTTTTCTGGGAGACTTTTGGAAAATATACATGAATTATTAGGAGGTTGAAATGAAGAAACAAAGAGGAAATTCCCCAATTTCTTATTCTTAGATTCCATACTCTGACTCTGCCTACCTACTGTAAAAACTTCTAAACTCTTACTCCCCATTTCTATATCATTGCCAACAAGTGAACGTTCACTGCCCTACAACAAACCAGAGAACTCACATTGAACCATGTTTCCCCAGTAGAGACCAAGACACAATACTTATTAAAAAAAATACCCTAGTTATGAATCAGTAGGTAAAGCTTTATTTGAGTGTTAAATGTGCTCTAATTATGTGTTTGTGTGTGTGTTGATGTGTGTGGTGTGTGGGTGTGTGTGCTTGTGTGTAAAACAAGCACTGAGGTGTAAAATAAATGCAGGATTGCAATGGCCTTCTTAAAAATAAGAAGCAACTTTATCACATTTGAAGCCCAGTGAAGAATCTGCCTGATACTTAACCGACAATTAATTGAAATGTGAAAACTTCAGGCCTAGAAAAACAAAGCCAACATACATACTGAATCTAATCAGTCTGTCTCACCTGTTTTCTAATCACTCCTTTAAATAAACCTAAATTGCCAGCATAAAACATCAGTTGTTCTAAACGAATGGACGGATGTCCCCCGTAATGGGCTGTGTAAAATACATGGAGGATCCGGCACTGCTTGTTATCTAGAATGACTTCTGCCTGAACTACTATTGGAGAATGGTTGCTGATATACTGCGGTTCTTATACCAGTAAACTGGAATGAAGGTAATTTCAGGCTGCAAAGGAATCAATTGATTTTACTAACTGGTTTTTGGAAAACACTGCCATGAAAAATTATCAATATGTTCATAAAGGCATCTACATGTCTCTTCACAAGGGTTTTACTCAATGGGGGAGGTGGTGAGGTCTGGATATAACTGAACTGTCCATCAGTAGGTAGAACAATATAATGGGAATCAGAGTGCACATTCCGGTTTGAACTCAATCTAGGTAACATGGATTCATCTCTGTGTAATAGGCCTGCTTCTGGAAAACACAATGTAGAGCTCCAAAAGCAGAACGATTCTTTCAGAATACCATGTTATGTTTGTAAATAGATAGACAGATAGATATACAGGATTCAAAAATCTGAAAACGGTCCGGAAGTGTACATTTCAATAACTTACAATGTCAGTAGTGGGGGATTGATAGCAGATCAAGAAGACTGTGTCTGCATGCGAAATGGTTCAATTTTTGAAAGAGTTTTTTAAATGAAAATGGACAAAAAAATTGAAAGGGTTACAGTAAGTGTTGAGGAGTGACTTGGCCAAAGGAGCACAGAGGTGAGAAAGAATTAAGTAGAGTTCAATAGAACCAGGTATAATTTCTGTACACATGACTCCATGAACAGGAGCAAAGGGGACACTTAAAGAAATCATAGGACTAAGGAGAGATCAGGATTAGGAGGGTTTGTACTAGTCTAGAAATGCTGACCTGAAAACCAATTAAGTTTTCCACTCCTTCTTTGGAGGAACATTAGCTGTGCCGTGCTTTTCAAAAATGACTTGTCATAACTGATTTATGCCCATGTTAGCAACTCTTCTGAAATTACTTTGAAAGTAGACTAATGTGAGAGTTTCTCTTTAGAGATAATTCAAGTTACTTGCATAGGAAGTGGCAGCAGGTCTGGGGATGTTGTAGCTCAGTGGCAGTGACCTTGCCTAGCTTGGGGCTGGCCTGCCATGGACTTTCACCCCAAACACTTGCAAGAAAAGAAAAGGGAGGGAAGGGAGAGAGAAAGTTGGAAGGGAGGAAGGCAAAGTTGGAGGGATGCAGGGAGGTAGAAAAGAAGGAAGAAGAAAAGGGGAAAACCCAGGAAGGGAGGAAGGAAGCAAGGAAGGTAGGAAATAGGGAGAGCACAAGGGCAGGGAAAGGACTGAGTCACTCAAACAAAAGGCAAGGGACACAAAGACCAATAGAGGCCATAAAAGCTGTTTGAACAGTTTAGTCAGCTTTAGAATTTGAGTGACATCAAACTGAATGTTATTATGACTGGATGGAATCTTCCTACTAACCCCGCCTTGGCCTGGCCTAAACCAAATCAAGGGGTGGGTGGCATGGAGAGGAATTCTCTCTGGCTGGAGTGGGAGGGACCGAAACCTGTGGCACATGAGGATGCACTGGGTAGGGAAGCGGACAAGACTCCCCTGATGGGCAGTTGAGCACAACAAGGCTCCTGGGAGCCTTTGATCGTGGCTCCCACCGCCATACGCCCACCACCCACCATACGCTCAGCCCCTGAAGGGGATCACAGTGGTCTGCTCCGTTGCCTGGTGCAGGTTGGAGTTCCTGACCAAACACCTGAGTGTCCACAGCCTGTGTTGGCCTGCCTGGGCAGGCTGTGGTTGTGGTGGCAAGAGCCAAAGCTGTCTTGGCGTGATGGAGGAGCCAAGGGCTGCCTCTCAGCCATCCTAGTGGGTGGTTCTGGAAGAAGCACCCAGGGTTGTGGCAGCATTGTCCGAAGACATGAAGCCAGGCCATCTTCCTTATGGCTTTCCTTGGGACTTGGTGATGTGTACAGCTCTTGGATTTTTTGCTGTTCTCTCACTTTTCTGGAGAGGTTTTCAGTCGGTTCGTAGCAGGCTTTACGTGGGAAGAGAAAAAAGGCTGGCTCTAAATCTTGCTGGACTTATTGAGGCAAAATGTGGACTTCTTGAAAAAGTGAGCCTTGTTGAAAAAGAACATGAAGGCTTAGAATCATCTTTAAAGGATTGCAGGTTTGAGAAGGGTTCAAGAGAAGCACAACAGCTGGAGGCAACCGACGAAAAGCTGCATAGGCCCGAATCCAGCCATGGCGTTGAAATGCTCTTTCTAGAAGAAGAGCTCAAAGCACAGAAGGCTCAACATGGTCAACAGGATGAAACGATGGCGCATCTATCAAGAAGGATACAGTCCCTCCAAGGTGAATCTGAATCCCTCAGATCACAAATAGCTGAAGCTCAAACAAACTGGGAGACTCTTTCAAGTGAATGAGGAAGAACTGAAGCTGGCAATCAAAGAGGTTTTGAATGAAGGATCCCTACTTCCGCCAACGCAGAGACCAACAATACAAGGAGAAGCTGAAGCACAGAGGCAACAAGGAGGTGTCCAATATAAAGCAAAAATCATATTAGAGGACTCTAAAGTAGCTGGAGAACAAGTTCTAAGGGACACAGAAAATCACATGGAGTCTCTGAGTGAATGCTTGCTGAAGATGAAGGATAGATCTTCTCCAAGCCTGGGAGCCCAAAGGGATGGTGGTCACCTGGAACTGGGAAAGACGAGTGAACCCGAAATTGGTGCTCACTTGGAGGATGAGTCCAAAGGAGCTTTGAGGAACCTGGTTTATGGTGATAAGCTAAAGGCCTCCTTAGAAATCTTGGAAGGAGGAAGAAATCAAAAATGTACTTTCTCATCTGAAGTGGAGAAAACCACGGAAGACCTTACAGAACACCTTAAAAGTCTGCAGACTGAACAGGCATCCTTGCAGTCCGAAAATGCACAGCTGCAAAGTGAGAATGAGACCCTACAGAAGAACTTTAAAGTCATGATGGAACGCTGTCAAGAAAATATGATGAAACTGCACAGGAAATTAAGAGTGGAGGAAAACTGCCGTGTGGAGCAAAAGGAGAAACTTTCCAAAGTCGAAGAAAAGATGAGCCATACAATAAAAGAGCTGGAGACCTACAGAAAGAGAGCCCAATATCTTGAAGAACAATTGCAGAGTACCATTCGTTCCTGTCTGGGGAAGATTACTTCCTCCGAGAAAGAAGCAGATGCTAGTGAGTTGGCAGCTCGGATTGCTGAAAGAAACCTCAGTTATTTCAGGAAACAAAATGCACGCAACAGACAGAAATTAACTGAGAAGGAGCTTAGATTTGAACTTGTAGAAAAAGATCCCTATGATGCACTGGATGTTTCCAACTCAGCAATGGGCAGAAAGCCTTCTCCAAATGGGCCCTCACCAATAGGTCACCCTTCATCTGAAAGGAGACCTCCTCATTTTGAAAAGAGTGGTCCACTCACACTCTCACCTTTCACTCCAGTGGGAGGAGGAAGAGGGTCAAGGGGCCCTGGAGAATCCTCTGGACCATGCGACTAGCAGTAAAGGAAGAGAATCCAGCTGTCATAAGTTCACTGATTTTCAGAGAGCACCTTCTCAGGCTGGGCCCCTCTCTCCTCCAGGGGAACAGGCCAGCAGGCTGATGATCCCTCCGCCAGGCCAACCATATTCTTCTGATGCACGTCTTCCTCTACAAAGGCAAGATAGGTTTTACTCAAATTGTGGTAGAGCATCGGGACCAGCAGAACACAGAATTCCTAATATGCCTCCTTTGGACTCTGATGTGCCTGATTCACCTCTCCATGCTGAAAACCAAGCAACTGGCTCTGGCTCTGTGTTGGCACCTTTCCCTCCAGTCAGAGGTGCCTTGTTTCCAGTTGACCCAAGGAGTCAGTTCATGAGAAGAGGACCTTTTTTTCCCTCCACCTCTCCCAGGAAACTTGTCTGGGAACCTGGAGATTATTTTCCACCTGACCCGCCACCCACTCCATTTCCAATGCAAAGTGTCTATGCAGGGAGGGGGTTTTCCTCACAAAATCTTCCCCCAAGAGCTGGAATTCAGCCCTCTTCACCCCCATTCTGAAAGTACAAGTGAGTTGCCTGAAGGGTTCCTTCCACCTGCAAATGAGCCTGTTACTCAACATCCAGAACCAAACAAGAAACCTCATGCTGTTGCTCTCTCTTCAAATGTAATTTGACTTATCTCTCATTTTTAGTTTTTAAGTAACTGCTTTTAGTTCAGTAATTGACTATACTTTGGCTCCAATTGAAGCTCAATGAAACAATAATTCTTAAGATAGTATTTTGTAAATAAAGATGGTTTACGTAAGAATCTTATGAGTAAATTATTCCTATTTTATGTTATTCCAGAGAACGGCATTTAATCTGATGAAGCCACTCTTACATAAACAAGAATGGGAGTTCTAGGTCCTTGTAATCTAGCTGATGGAAATATCTTTTAAACTCCAAACAAAGAAGTGTATTTAGTATGACTGTAGCAATTGTAAAGTGACTTTAGGCTTAATGAAAAAGTGTCACTGATTTAGAGACTGGTTGGGCATTTCAGCTAGTTTTTCCATATCAGAATAACTAGAGCATGGGAGGACTAAAGGAGAGAACACAACTAAACATGTCAAGGAAACAGGAGATCTCAACTACAAAGAAAAATGAAGACCTCTTTTTTATATTGGTTGCTTAAAACCTTACATAGCTCTTGAGATACCATATTTCCTACATTAGATTCAAGTGAGTTATGAACTCCCATTTTGACCCCATATACAGATTGCACAATCACATTGTTTACACATCCACGTTTTTACAAAATGCCATGTTAGTAACTGTTGTATTCTGCTACCTTTTCTAGCCTCTACTATCCCCCCTCTCCTGCCCTCCCATCTTCTCTCTCTATCCCGTCTGCTGTAATTTAACGTTTGGGAATTGGAAACCACACTTTAAACTCACTCTCCTCCCCTTTTTCCCTTCTGTCAAATTTCTCATCATCTTCTTCTATTTCTCCTCCTCCTCCTCCTCTTCCTCCTCCTCCTTATACCTTTAATTCATTCATCATACACTCATGCATTGGTTCATTCATTCCTTTCACGTATGGTGTTGGGGATCCAACTCAGGACCTTTGAAAGTGTGAAGCCAGCACTCTAGTGCTGAGCCAAAACCCCAGCACCTGTCTTTTTGATTTTATGACTGTTTATATGAAATTCAGAGTCGCATTCTGCTATGGTTCACTGATATGTGGATTGACCTAGTCCTTGTTTTCTGGGAGACTTTTGGAAAATATACATGAATTATTAGGAGGTTGAAATGAAGAAACAAAGAGGAAATTCCCCAATTTCTTATTCTTAGATTCCATACTCTGACTCTGCCTACCTACTGTAAAAACTTTTAAACTCTTACTCCCCATTTCTATATCATTGCCAACAAGTGAACGTTCACTGCCCTACAACAAACCAGAGAACTCACATTGAACCATGTTTCCCCAGTAGAGACCAAGACACAATACTTATTAAAAAAAAATACCCTAGTTATGAATCAGTAGGTAAAGCTTTATTTGAGTGTTAAATGTGCTCTAATTATGTGTTTGTGTGTGTGTTGATGTGTGTGGTGTGTGGGTGTGTGTGCTTGTGTGTAAAACAAGCACTGAGGTGTAAAATAAATGCAGGATTGCAACGGCCTTCTTAAAAATAAGAAGCAACTTTATCACATTTGAAGCCCAGTGAAGAATCTGCCTGATACTTAACCTACAATTAATTGAAATGTGAAAACTTCAGGCCTAGAAAAACAAAGCCAACATACATACTGAATCTAATCAGTCTGTCTCACCTGTTTTCTAATCACTCCTTTAAATAAACCTAAATTGCCAGCATAAAACATCAGTTGTTCTAAACGAATGGACGGATGTCCCCCGTCATGGGCTGTGTAAAATACATGGAGGATCCGGCACTGCTTGTTATCTAGAATGACTTCTGCCTGAACTACTATTGGAGAATGGTTGCTGATATACTGCGGTTCTTATACCAGTAAACTGGAATGAAGGTAATTTCAGGCTGCTAAGGAATCAATTGATTTTACTAACTGGTTTTTGGAAAACACTGCCATGAAAAATTATCAATATGTTCATAAAGGCATCTACATGTCTCTTCACAAGGGTTTTACTCAATGGGGGAGGTGGTGAGGTCTGGATATAACTGAACTGTCCATCAGTAGGTAGAACAATATAATGGGAATCAGAGTGCACATTCCGGTTTGAACTCAATCTAGGTAACATGGATTCATCTCTGTGTAATAGGCCTGCTTCTGGAAAACACAATGTAGAGCTCCAAAAGCAGAACGATTCTTTCAGAATACCATGTTATGTTTGTAAATAGATAGACAGATAGATATACAGGAATCAAAAATCTGAAAACGGTCCGGAAGTGTACATTTCAATAACTTACAATGTCAGTAGTGGGGGATTGATAGCAGATCAAGAAGACTGTGTCTGCATGCGAAATGGTTCAATTTTTGAAAGAGTTTTTTAAATGAAAATGGACAAAAAAATTGAAAGGGTTACAGTAAGTGTTGAGGAGTGACTTGGCCAAAGGAGCACAGAGGTGAGAAAGAATTAAGTAGAGTTCAATAGAACCAGGTATAATTTCTGTACACATGACTCCATGAACAGGAGCAAAGGGGACACTTAAAGAAATCATAGGACTAAGGAGAGATCAGGATTAGGAGGGTTTGTACTAGTCTAGAAATGCTGACCTGAAAACCAATTAAGTTTTCCACTCCTTCTCTGGAGGAACATTAGCTGTGCCGTGCTTTTCAAAAATGACTTGTCATAACTGATTTATGCCCATGTTAGCAACTCTTCTGAAATTACTTTGAAAGTAGACTAATGTGAGAGTTTCTCTTTAGAGATAATTCAAGTTACTTGCATAGGAAGTGGCAGCAGGTCTGGGGATGTTGTAGCTCAGTGGCAGTGACCTTGCCTAGCTTGGGGCTGGCCTGCCATGGACTTTCACCCCAAACACTTGCAAGAAAAGAAAAGGGAGGGAAGGGAGAGAGAAAGTTGGAAGGGAGGAAGGCAAAGTTGGAGGGATGCAGGGAGGTAGAAAAGAAGGAAGAAGAAAAGGGGAAAACCCAGGAAGGGAGGAAGGAAGCAAGGAAGGTAGGAAATAGGGAGAGCACAAGGGCAGGGAAAGGACTGAGTCACTCAAACAAAAGGCAAGGGACACAAAGACCAATAGAGGCCATAAAAGCTGTTTGAACAGTTTAGTCAGCTTTAGAATTTGAGTGACATCAAACTGAATGTTATTATGACTGGATGGAATCTTCCTACTAACCCCGCCTTGGCCTGGCCTAAACCAAATCAAGGGGTGGGTGGCATGGAGAGGAATTCTCTCTGGCTGGAGTGGGAGGGACCGAAACCTGTGGCACATGAGGATGCACTGGGTAGGGAAGCGGACAAGACTCCCCTGATGGGCAGTTGAGCACAACAAGGCTCCTGGGAGCCTTTGATCGTGGCTCCCACCGCCATACGCCCACCACCCACCATACGCTCAGCCCCTGAAGGGGATCACAGTGGTCTGCTCCGTTGCCTGGTGCAGGTTGGAGTTCCTGACCAAACACCTGAGTGTCCACAGCCTGTGTTGGCCTGCCTGGGCAGGCTGTGGTTGTGGTGGCAAGAGCCAAAGCTGTCTTGGCGTGATGGAGGAGCCAAGGGCTGCCTCTCAGCCATCCTAGTGGGTGGTTCTGGAAGAAGCACCCAGGGTTGTGGCAGCATTGTCCGAAGACATGAAGCCAGGCCATCTTCCTTATGGCTTTCCTTGGGAGTTGGTGATGTGTACAGCTCTTGGATTTTTTGCTGTTCTCTCACTTTTCTGGAGAGGTTTTCAGTCGGTTCGTAGCAGGCTTTACGTGGGAAGAGAAAAAAGGCTGGCTCTAAATCTTGCTGGACTTATTGAGGCAAAATGTGGACTTCTTGAAAAAGTGAGCCTTGTTGAAAAAGAACATGAAGGCTTAGAATCATCTTTAAAGGATTGCAGGTTTGAGAAGGGTTCAAGAGAAGCACAACAGCTGGAGGCAACCGACGAAAAGCTGCATAGGCCCGAATCCAGCCATGGCGTTGAAATGCTCTTTCTAGAAGAAGAGCTCAAAGCACAGAAGGCTCAACATGGTCAACAGGATGAAACGATGGCGCATCTATCAAGAAGGATACAGTCCCTCCAAGGTGAATCTGAATCCCTCAGATCACAAATAGCTGAAGCTAAAACAAACTGGAGACTCTTTCAAGTGAATGAGGAAGAACTGAAGCTGGCAATCAAAGAGGTTTTGAATGAAGGATCCCTACTTCCGCCAACGCAGAGACCAACAATACAAGGAGAAGCTGAAGCACAGAGGCAACAAGGAGGTGTCCAATATAAAGCAAAAATCATATTAGAGGACTCTAAAGTAGCTGGAGAACAAGTTCTAAGGGACACAGAAAATCACATGGAGTCTCTGAGTGAATGCTTGCTGAAGATGAAGGATAGATCTTCTCCAAGCCTGGGAGCCCAAAGGGATGGTGGTCACCTGGAACTGGGAAAGACGAGTGAACCCGAAATTGGTGCTCACTTGGAGGATGAGTCCAAAGGAGCTTTGAGGAACCTGGTTTATGGTGATAAGCTAAAGGCCTCCTTAGAAATCTTGGAAGGAGGAAGAAATCAAAAATGTACTTTCTCATCTGAAGTGGAGAAAACCACGGAAGACCTTACAGAACACCTTAAAAGTCTGCAGACTGAACAGGCATCCTTGCAGTCCGAAAATGCACAGCTGCAAAGTGAGAATGAGACCCTACAGAAGAACTTTAAAGTCATGATGGAACGCTGTCAAGAAAATATGATGAAACTGCACAGGAAATTAAGAGTGGAGGAAAACTGCCGTGTGGAGCAAAAGGAGAAACTTTCCAAAGTCGAAGAAAAGATGAGCCATACAATAAAAGAGCTGGAGACCTACAGAAAGAGAGCCCAATATCTTGAAGAACAATTGCAGAGTACCATTCGTTCCTGTCTGGGGAAGATTACTTCCTCCGAGAAAGAAGCAGATGCTAGTGAGTTGGCAGCTCGGATTGCTGAAAGAAACCTCAGTTATTTCAGGAAACAAAATGCACGCAACAGACAGAAATTAACTGAGAAGGAGCTTAGATTTGAACTTGTAGAAAAAGATCCCTATGATGCACTGGATGTTTCCAACTCAGCAATGGGCAGAAAGCCTTCTCCAAATGGGCCCTCACCAATAGGTCACCCTTCATCTGAAAGGAGACCTCCTCATTTTGAAAAGAGTGGTCCACTCACACTCTCACCTTTCACTCCAGTGGGAGGAGGAAGAGGGTCAAGGGGCCCTGGAGAATCCTCTGGACCATGCGACTAGCAGTAAAGGAAGAGAATCCAGCTGTCATAAGTTCACTGATTTTCAGAGAGCACCTTCTCAGGCTGGGCCCCTCTCTCCTCCAGGGGAACAGGCCAGCAGGCTGATGATCCCTCCGCCAGGCCAACCATATTCTTCTGATGCACGTCTTCCTCTACAAAGGCAAGATAGGTTTTACTCAAATTGTGGTAGAGCATCGGGACCAGCAGAACACAGAATTCCTAATATGCCTCCTTTGGACTCTGATGTGCCTGATTCACCTCTCCATGCTGAAAACCAAGCAACTGGCTCTGGCTCTGTGTTGGCACCTTTCCCTCCAGTCAGAGGTGCCTTGTTTCCAGTTGACCCAAGGAGTCAGTTCATGAGAAGAGGACCTTTTTTTTCCTCCACCTCTCCCAGGAAACTTGTCTGGGAACCTGGAGATTATTTTCCACCTGACCCGCCACCCACTCCATTTCCAATGCGAAGTGTCTATGCAGGGAGGGGGTTTTCCTCACAAAATCTTCCCCCAAGAGCTGGAATTCAGCCCTCTTCACCCCCATTCTGAAAGTACAAGTGAGTTGCCTGAAGGGTTCCTTCCACCTGCAAATGAGCCTGTTACTCAACATCCAGAACCAAACAAGAAACCTCATGCTGTTGCTCTCTCTTCAAATGTAATTTGACTTATCTCTCATTTTTAGTTTTTAAGTAACTGCTTTTAGTTCAGTAATTGACTATACTTTGGCTCCAATTGAAGCTCAATGAAACAATAATTCTTAAGATAGTATTTTGTAAATAAAGATGGTTTACGTAAGAATCTTATGAGTAAATTATTCCTATTTTATGTTATTCCAGAGAACGGCATTTAATCTGATGAAGCCACTCTTACATAAACAAGAATGGGAGTTCTAGGTCCTTGTAATCTAGCTGGTGGAAATATCTTTTAAACTCCAAACAAAGAAGTGTATTTAGTATGACTGTAGCAATTGTAAAGTGACTTTAGGCTTAATGAAAAAGTGTCACTGATTTAGAGACTGGTTGGGCATTTCAGCTAGTTTTTCCATATCAGAATAACTAGAGCATGGGAGGACTAAAGGAGAGAACACAACTAAACATGTCAAGGAAACAGGAGATCTCAACTACAAAGAAAAATGAAGACCTCTTTTTTATATTGGTTGCTTAAAACCTTACATAGCTCTTGAGATACCATATTTCCTACATTAGATTCAAGTGAGTTATGAACTCCCATTTTGACCCCATATACAGATTGCACAATCACATTGTTTACACATCCACGTTTTTACAAAATGCCATGTTAGTAACTGTTGTATTCTGCTACCTTTTCTAGCCTCTACTATCCCCCCTCTCCTGCCCTCCCATCTTCTCTCTCTATCCCGTCTGCTGTAATTTAATGTTTGGGAATTGGAAACCACACTTTAAACTCACTCTCCTCCCCTTTTTCCCTTCTGTCAAATTTCTCATCATCTTCTTCTATTTCTCCTCCTCCTCCTCCTCTTCCTCCTCCTCCTTATACCTTTAATTCATTCATCATACACTCATGCATTGGTTCATTCATTCCTTTCACGTATGGTGTTGGGGATCCAACTCAGGACCTTTGAAAGTGTGAAGCCAGCACTCTAGTGCTGAGCCAAAACCCCAGCACCTGTCTTTTTGATTTTATGACTGTTTATATGAAATTCAGAGTCGCATTCTGCTATGGTTCACTGATATGTGGATTGACCTAGTCCTTGTTTTCTGGGAGACTTTTGGAAAATATACATGAATTATTAGGAGGTTGAAATGAAGAAACAAAGAGGAAATTCCCCAATTTCTTATTCTTAGATTCCATACTCTGACTCTGCCTACCTACTGTAAAAACTTTTAAACTCTTACTCCCCATTTCTATATCATTGCCAACAAGTGAACGTTCACTGCCCTACAACAAACCAGAGAACTCACATTGAACCATGTTTCCCCAGTAGAGACCAAGACACAATACTTATTAAAAAAAATACCCTAGTTATGAATCAGTAGGTAAAGCTTTATTTGAGTGTTAAATGTGCTCTAATTATGTGTTTGTGTGTGTGTTGATGTGTGTGGTGTGTGGGTGTGTGTGCTTGTGTGTAAAACAAGCACTGAGGTGTAAAATAAATGCAGGATTGCAACGGCCTTCTTAAAAATAAGAAGCAACTTTATCACATTTGAAGCCCAGTGAAGAATCTGCCTGATACTTAACCTACAATTAATTGAAATGTGAAAACTTCAGGCCTAGAAAAACAAAGCCAACATACATACTGAATCTAATCAGTCTGTCTCACCTGTTTTCTAATCACTCCTTTAAATAAACCTAAATTGCCAGCATAAAACATCAGTTGTTCTAAACGAATGGACGGATGTCCCCCGTCATGGGCTGTGTAAAATACATGGAGGATCCGGCACTGCTTGTTATCTAGAATGACTTCTGCCTGAACTACTATTGGAGAATGGTTGCTGATATACTGCGGTTCTTATACCAGTAAACTGTAATGAAGGTAATTTCAGGCTGCAAAGGAATCAATTGATTTTACTAACTGGTTTTTGGAAAACACTGCCATGAAAAATTATCAATATGTTCATAAAGGCATCTACATGTCTCTTCACAAGGGTTTTACTCAATGGGGGAGGTGGTGAGGTCTGGATATAACTGAACTGTCCATCAGTAGGTAGAACAATATAATGGGAATCAGAGTGCACATTCCGGTTTGAACTCAATCTAGGTAACATGGATTCATCTCTGTGTAATAGGCCTGCTTCTGGAAAACACAATGTAGAGCTCCAAAAGCAGAACGATTCTTTCAGAATACCATGTTATGTTTGTAAATAGATAGACAGATAGATATACAGGATTCAAAAATCTGAAAACGGTCCGGAAGTGTACATTTCAATAACTTACAATGTCAGTAGTGGGGGATTGATAGCAGATCAAGAAGACTGTGTCTGCATGCGAAATGGTTCAATTTTTGAAAGAGTTTTTTAAATGAAAATGGACAAAAAAATTGAAAGGGTTACAGTAAGTGTTGAGGAGTGACTTGGCCAAAGGAGCACAGAGGTGAGAAAGAATTAAGTAGAGTTCAATAGAACCAGGTATAATTTCTGTACACATGACTCCATGAACAGGAGCAAAGGGGACACTTAAAGAAATCATAGGACTAAGGAGAGATCAGGATTAGGAGGGTTTGTACTAGTCTAGAAATGCTGACCTGAAAACCAATTAAGTTTTCCACTCCTTCTTTGGAGGAACATTAGCTGTGCCGTGCTTTTCAAAAATGACTTGTCATAACTGATTTATGCCCATGTTAGCAACTCTTCTGAAATTACTTTGAAAGTAGACTAATGTGAGAGTTTCTCTTTAGAGATAATTCAAGTTACTTGCATAGGAAGTGGCAGCAGGTCTGGGGATGTTGTAGCTCAGTGGCAGTGACCTTGCCTAGCTTGGGGCTGGCCTGCCATGGACTTTCACCCCAAACACTTGCAAGAAAAGAAAAGGGAGGGAAGGGAGAGAGAAAGTTGGAAGGGAGGAAGGCAAAGTTGGAGGGATGCAGGGAGGTAGAAAAGAAGGAAGAAGAAAAGGGGAAAACCCAGGAAGGGAGGAAGGAAGCAAGGAAGGTAGGAAATAGGGAGAGCACAAGGGCAGGGAAAGGACTGAGTCACTCAAACAAAAGGCAAGGGACACAAAGACCAATAGAGGCCATAAAAGCTGTTTGAACAGTTTAGTCAGCTTTAGAATTTGAGTGACATCAAACTGAATGTTATTATGACTGGATGGAATCTTCCTACTAACCCCGCCTTGGCCTGGCCTAAACCAAATCAAGGGGTGGGTGGCATGGAGAGGAATTCTCTCTGGCTGGAGTGGGAGGGACCGAAACCTGTGGCACATGAGGATGCACTGGGTAGGGAAGCGGACAAGACTCCCCTGATGGGCAGTTGAGCACAACAAGGCTCCTGGGAGCCTTTGATCGTGGCTCCCACCGCCATACACCCACCACCCACCATACGCACAGCCCCTGAAGGGGATCACAGTGGTCTGCTCCGTTGCCTGGTGCAGGTTGGAGTTCCTGACCAAACACCTGAGTGTCCACAGCCTGTGTTGGCCTGCCTGGGCAGGCTGTGGTTGTGGTGGCAAGAGCCAAAGCTGTCTTGGCGTGATGGAGGAGCCAAGGGCTGCCTCTCAGCCATCCTAGTGGGTGGTTCTGGAAGAAGCACCCAGGGTTGTGGCAGCATTGTCCGAAGACATGAAGCCAGGCCATCTTCCTTATGGCTTTCCTTGGGAGTTGGTGATGTGTACAGCTCTTGGAATTTTTGCTGTTCTCTCACTTTTCTGGAGAGGTTTTCAGTCGGTTCGTAGCAGGCTTTACGTGGGAAGAGAAAAAAGGCTGGCTCTAAATCTTGCTGGACTTATTGAGGCAAAATGTGGACTTCTTGAAAAAGTGAGCCTTGTTGAAAAAGAACATGAAGGCTTAGAATCATCTTTAAAGGATTGCAGGTTTGAGAAGGGTTCAAGAGAAGCACAACAGCTGGAGGCAACCGACGAAAAGCTGCATAGGCCCGAATCCAGCCATGGCGTTGAAATGCTCTTTCTAGAAGAAGAGCTCAAAGCACAGAAGGCTCAACATGGTCAACAGGATGAAACGATGGCGCATCTATCAAGAAGGATACAGTCCCTCCAAGGTGAATCTGAATCCCTCAGATCACAAATAGCTGAAGCTAAAACAAACTGGAGACTCTTTCAAGTGAATGAGGAAGAACTGAAGCTGGCAATCAAAGAGGTTTTGAATGAAGGATCCCTACTTCCGCCAACGCAGAGACCAACAATACAAGGAGAAGCTGAAGCACAGAGGCAACATGGAGGTGTCCAATATAAAGCAAAAATCATATTAGAGGACTCTAAAGTAGCTGGAGAACAAGTTCTAAGGGACACAGAAAATCACATGGAGTCTCTGAGTGAATGCTTGCTGAAGATGAAGGATAGATCTTCTCCAAGCCTGGGAGCACAAAGGGATGGTGGTCACCTGGAACTGGGAAAGACGAGTGAACCCGAAATTGGTGCTCACTTGGAGGATGAGTCCAAAGGAGCTTTGAGGAACCTGGTTTATGGTGATAAGCTAAAGGCCTCCTTAGAAATCTTGGAAGGAGGAAGAAATCAAAAATGTACTTTCTCATCTGAAGTGGAGAAAACCACGGAAGACCTTACAGAACACCTTAAAAGTCTGCAGACTGAACAGGCATCCTTGCAGTCCGAAAATGCACAGCTGCAAAGTGAGAATGAGACCCTACAGAAGAACTTTAAAGTCATGATGGAACGCTGTCAAGAAAATATGATGAAACTGCACAGGAAATTAAGAGTGGAGGAAAACTGCCGTGTGGAGCAAAAGGAGAAACTTTCCAAAGTCGAAGAAAAGATGAGCCATACAATAAAAGAGCTGGAGACCTACAGAAAGAGAGCCCAATATCTTGAAGAACAATTGCAGAGTACCATTCGTTCCTGTCTGGGGAAGATTACTTCCTCCGAGAAAGAAGCAGATGCTAGTGAGTTGGCAGCTCGGATTGCTGAAAGAAACCTCAGTTATTTCAGGAAACAAAATGCACGCAACAGACAGAAATTAACTGAGAAGGAGCTTAGATTTGAACTTGTAGAAAAAGATCCCTATGATGCACTGGATGTTTCCAACTCAGCAATGGGCAGAAAGCCTTCTCCAAATGGGCCCTCACCAATAGGTCACCCTTCATCTGAAAGGAGACCTCCTCATTTTGAAAAGAGTGGTCCACTCACACTCTCACCTTTCACTCCAGTGGGAGGAGGAAGAGGGTCAAGGGGCCCTGGAGAATCCTCTGGACCATGCGACTAGCAGTAAAGGAAGAGAATCCAGCTGTCATAAGTTCACTGATTTTCAGAGAGCACCTTCTCAGGCTGGGCCCCTCTCTCCTCCAGGGGAACAGGCCAGCAGGCTGATGATCCCTCCGCCAGGCCAACCATATTCTTCTGATGCACGTCTTCCTCTACAAAGGCAAGATAGGTTTTACTCAAATTGTGGTAGAGCATCGGGACCAGCAGAACACAGAATTCCTAATATGCCTCCTTTGGACTCTGATGTGCCTGATTCACCTCTCCATGCTGAAAACCAAGCAACTGGCTCTGGCTCTGTGTTGGCACCTTTCCCTCCAGTCAGAGGTGCCTTGTTTCCAGTTGACCCAAGGAGTCAGTTCATGAGAAGAGGACCTTTTTTTTCCTCCACCTCTCCCAGGAAACTTGTCTGGGAACCTGGAGATTATTTTCCACCTGACCCGCCACCCACTCCATTTCCAATGCGAAGTGTCTATGCAGGGAGGGGGTTTTCCTCACAAAATCTTCCCCCAAGAGCTGGAATTCAGCCCTCTTCACCCCCATTCTGAAAGTACAAGTGAGTTGCCTGAAGGGTTCCTTCCACCTGCAAATGAGCCTGTTACTCAACATCCAGAACCAAACAAGAAACCTCATGCTGTTGCTCTCTCTTCAAATGTAATTTGACTTATCTCTCATTTTTAGTTTTTAAGTAACTGCTTTTAGTTCAGTAATTGACTATACTTTGGCTCCAATTGAAGCTCAATGAAACAATAATTCTTAAGATAGTATTTTGTAAATAAAGATGGTTTACGTAAGAATCTTATGAGTAAATTATTCCTATTTTATGTTATTCCAGAGAACGGCATTTAATCTGATGAAGCCACTCTTACATAAACAAGAATGGGAGTTCTAGGTCCTTGTAATCTAGCTGGTGGAAATATCTTTTAAACTCCAAACAAAGAAGTGTATTTAGTATGACTGTAGCAATTGTAAAGTGACTTTAGGCTTAATGAAAAAGTGTCACTGATTTAGAGACTGGTTGGGCATTTCAGCTAGTTTTTCCATATCAGAATAACTAGAGCATGGGAGGACTAAAGGAGAGAACACAACTAAACATGTCAAGGAAACAGGAGATCTCAACTACAAAGAAAAATGAAGACCTCTTTTTTATATTGGTTGCTTAAAACCTTACATAGCTCTTGAGATACCATATTTCCTACATTAGATTCAAGTGAGTTATGAACTCCCATTTTGACCCCATATACAGATTGCACAATCACATTGTTTACACATCCACGTTTTTACAAAATGCCATGTTAGTAACTGTTGTATTCTGCTACCTTTTCTAGCCTCTACTATCCCCCCTCTCCTGCCCTCCCATCTTCTCTCTCTATCCCGTCTGCTGTAATTTAACGTTTGGGAATTGGAAACCACACTTTAAACTCACTCTCCTCCCCTTTTTCCCTTCTGTCAAATTTCTCATCATCTTCTTCTATTTCTCCTCCTCCTCCTCCTCTTCCTCCTCCTCCTTATACCTTTAATTCATTCATCATACACTCATGCATTGGTTCATTCATTCCTTTCACGTATGGTGTTGGGGATCCAACTCAGGACCTTTGAAAGTGTGAAGCCAGCACTCTAGTGCTGAGCCAAAACCCCAGCACCTGTCTTTTTGATTTTATGACTGTTTATATGAAATTCAGAGTCGCATTCTGCTATGGTTCACTGATATGTGGATTGACCTAGTCCTTGTTTTCTGGGAGACTTTTGGAAAATATACATGAATTATTAGGAGGTTGAAATGAAGAAACAAAGAGGAAATTCCCCAATTTCTTATTCTTAGATTCCATACTCTGACTCTGCCTACCTACTGTAAAAACTTTTAAACTCTTACTCCCCATTTCTATATCATTGCCAACAAGTGAACGTTCACTGCCCTACAACAAACCAGAGAACTCACATTGAACCATGTTTCCCCAGTAGAGACCAAGACACAATACTTATTAAAAAAAAATACCCTAGTTATGAATCAGTAGGTAAAGCTTTATTTGAGTGTTAAATGTGCTCTAATTATGTGTTTGTGTGTGTGTTGATGTGTGTGGTGTGTGGGTGTGTGTGCTTGTGTGTAAAACAAGCACTGAGGTGTAAAATAAATGCAGGATTGCAACGGCCTTCTTAAAAATAAGAAGCAACTTTATCACATTTGAAGCCCAGTGAAGAATCTGCCTGATACTTAACCTACAATTAATTGAAATGTGAAAACTTCAGGCCTAGAAAAACAAAGCCAACATACATACTGAATCTAATCAGTCTGTCTCACCTGTTTTCTAATCACTCCTTTAAATAAACCTAAATTGCCAGCATAAAACATCAGTTGTTCTAAACGAATGGACGGATGTCCCCCGTCATGGGCTGTGTAAAATACATGGAGGATCCGGCACTGCTTGTTATCTAGAATGACTTCTGCCTGAACTACTATTGGAGAATGGTTGCTGATATACTGCGGTTCTTATACCAGTAAACTGGAATGAAGGTAATTTCAGGCTGCAAAGGAATCAATTGATTTTACTAACTGGTTTTTGGAAAACACTGCCATGAAAAATTATCAATATGTTCATAAAGGCATCTACATGTCTCTTCACAAGGGTTTTACTCAATGGGGGAGGTGGTGAGGTCTGGATATAACTGAACTGTCCATCAGTAGGTAGAACAATATAATGGGAATCAGAGTGCACATTCCGGTTTGAACTCAATCTAGGTAACATGGATTCATCTCTGTGTAATAGGCCTGCTTCTGGAAAACACAATGTAGAGCTCCAAAAGCAGAACGATTCTTTCAGAATACCATGTTATGTTTGTAAATAGATAGACAGATAGATATACAGGATTCAAAAATCTGAAAACGGTCCGGAAGTGTACATTTCAATAACTTACAATGTCAGTAGTGGGGGATTGATAGCAGATCAAGAAGACTGTGTCTGCATGCGAAATGGTTCAATTTTTGAAAGAGTTTTTTAAATGAAAATGGACAAAAAAATTGAAAGGGTTACAGTAAGTGTTGAGGAGTGACTTGGCCAAAGGAGCACAGAGGTGAGAAAGAATTAAGTAGAGTTCAATAGAACCAGGTATAATTTCTGTACACATGACTCCATGAACAGGAGCAAAGGGGACACTTAAAGAAATCATAGGACTAAGGAGAGATCAGGATTAGGAGGGTTTGTACTAGTCTAGAAATGCTGACCTGAAAACCAATTAAGTTTTCCACTCCTTCTTTGGAGGAACATTAGCTGTGCCGTGCTTTTCAAAAATGACTTGTCATAACTGATTTATGCCCATGTTAGCAACTCTTCTGAAATTACTTTGAAAGTAGACTAATGTGAGAGTTTCTCTTTAGAGATAATTCAAGTTACTTGCATAGGAAGTGGCAGCAGGTCTGGGGATGTTGTAGCTCAGTGGCAGTGACCTTGCCTAGCTTGGGGCTGGCCTGCCATGGACTTTCACCCCAAACACTTGCAAGAAAAGAAAAGGGAGGGAAGGGAGAGAGAAAGTTGGAAGGGAGGAAGGCAAAGTTGGAGGGATGCAGGGAGGTAGAAAAGAAGGAAGAAGAAAAGGGGAAAACCCAGGAAGGGAGGAAGGAAGCAAGGAAGGTAGGAAATAGGGAGAGCACAAGGGCAGGGAAAGGACTGAGTCACTCAAACAAAAGGCAAGGGACACAAAGACCAATAGAGGCCATAAAAGCTGTTTGAACAGTTTAGTCAGCTTTAGAATTTGAGTGACATCAAACTGAATGTTATTATGACTGGATGGAATCTTCCTACTAACCCCGCCTTGGCCTGGCCTAAACCAAATCAAGGGGTGGGTGGCATGGAGAGGAATTCTCTCTGGCTGGAGTGGGAGGGACCGAAACCTGTGGCACATGAGGATGCACTGGGTAGGGAAGCGGACAAGACTCCCCTGATGGGCAGTTGAGCACAACAAGGCTCCTGGGAGCCTTTGATCGTGGCTCCCACCGCCATACGCCCACCACCCACCATACGCTCAGCCCCTGAAGGGGATCACAGTGGTCTGCTCCGTTGCCTGGTGCAGGTTGGAGTTCCTGACCAAACACCTGAGTGTCCACAGCCTGTGTTGGCCTGCCTGGGCAGGCTGTGGTTGTGGTGGCAAGAGCCAAAGCTGTCTTGGCGTGATGGAGGAGTCAAGGGCTGCCTCTCAGCCATCCTAGTGGGTGGTTCTGGAAGAAGCACCCAGGGTTGTGGCAGCATTGTCCGAAGACATGAAGCCAGGCCATCTTCCTTATGGCTTTCCTTGGGAGTTGGTGATGTGTACAGCTCTTGGATTTTTTGCTGTTCTCTCACTTTTCTGGAGAGGTTTTCAGTCGGTTCGTAGCAGGCTTTACGTGGGAAGAGAAAAAAGGCTGGCTCTAAATCTTGCTGGACTTATTGAGGCAAAATGTGGACTTCTTGAAAAAGTGAGCCTTGTTGAAAAAGAACATGAAGGCTTAGAATCATCTTTAAAGGATTGCAGGTTTGAGAAGGGTTCAAGAGAAGCACAACAGCTGGAGGCAACCGACGAAAAGCTGCATAGGCCCGAATCCAGCCATGGCGTTGAAATGCTCTTTCTAGAAGAAGAGCTCAAAGCACAGAAGGCTCAACATGGTCAACAGGATGAAACGATGGCGCATCTATCAAGAAGGATACAGTCCCTCCAAGGTGAATCTGAATCCCTCAGATCACAAATAGCTGAAGCTAAAACAAACTGGAGACTCTTTCAAGTGAATGAGGAAGAACTGAAGCTGGCAATCAAAGAGGTTTTGAATGAAGGATCCCTACTTCCGCCAACGCAGAGACCAACAATACAAGGAGAAGCTGAAGCACAGAGGCAACAAGGAGGTGTCCAATATAAAGCAAAAATCATATTAGAGGACTCTAAAGTAGCTGGAGAACAAGTTCTAAGGGACACAGAAAATCACATGGAGTCTCTGAGTGAATGCTTGCTGAAGATGAAGGATAGATCTTCTCCAAGCCTGGGAGCCCAAAGGGATGGTGGTCACCTGGAACTGGGAAAGACGAGTGAACCCGAAATTGGTGCTCACTTGGAGGATGAGTCCAAAGGAGCTTTGAGGAACCTGGTTTATGGTGATAAGCTAAAGGCCTCCTTAGAAATCTTGGAAGGAGGAAGAAATCAAAAATGTACTTTCTCATCTGAAGTGGAGAAAACCACGGAAGACCTTACAGAACACCTTAAAAGTCTGCAGACTGAACAGGCATCATTGCAGTCCGAAAATGCACAGCTGCAAAGTGAGAATGAGACCCTACAGAAGAACTTTAAAGTCATGATGGAACGCTGTCAAGAAAATATGATGAAACTGCACAGGAAATTAAGAGTGGAGGAAAACTGCCGTGTGGAGCAAAAGGAGAAACTTTCCAAAGTCGAAGAAAAGATGAGCCATACAATAAAAGAGCTGGAGACCTACAGAAAGAGAGCCCAATATCTTGAAGAACAATTGCAGAGTACCATTCGTTCCTGTCTGGGGAAGATTACTTCCTCCGAGAAAGAAGCAGATGCTAGTGAGTTGGCAGCTCGGATTGCTGAAAGAAACCTCAGTTATTTCAGGAAACAAAATGCACGCAACAGACAGAAATTAACTGAGAAGGAGCTTAGATTTGAACTTGTAGAAAAAGATCCCTATGATGCACTGGATGTTTCCAACTCAGCAATGGGCAGAAAGCCTTCTCCAAATGGGCCCTCACCAATAGGTCACCCTTCATCTGAAAGGAGACCTCCTCATTTTGAAAAGAGTGGTCCACTCACACTCTCACCTTTCACTCCAGTGGGAGGAGGAAGAGGGTCAAGGGGCCCTGGAGAATCCTCTGGACCATGCGACTAGCAGTAAAGGAAGAGAATCCAGCTGTCATAAGTTCAATGATTTTCAGAGAGCACCTTCTCAGGCTGGGCCCCTCTCTCCTCCAGGGGAACAGGCCAGCAGGCTGATGATCCCTCCGCCAGGCCAACCATATTCTTCTGATGCACGTCTTCCTCTACAAAGGCAAGATAGGTTTTACTCAAATTGTGGTAGAGCATCGGGACCAGCAGAACACAGAATTCCTAATATGCCTCCTTTGGACTCTGATGTGCCTGATTCACCTCTCCATGCTGAAAACCAAGCAACTGGCTCTGGCTCTGTGTTGGCACCTTTCCCTCCAGTCAGAGGTGCCTTGTTTCCAGTTGACCCAAGGAGTCAGTTCATGAGAAGAGGACCTTTTTTTTCCTCCACCTCTCCCAGGAAACTTGTCTGGGAACCTGGAGATTATTTTCCACCTGACCCGCCACCCACTCCATTTCCAATGCGAAGTGTCTATGCAGGGAGGGGGTTTTCCTCACAAAATCTTCCCCCAAGAGCTGGAATTCAGCCCTCTTCACCCCCATTCTGAAAGTACAAGTGAGTTGCCTGAAGGGTTCGTTCCACCTGCAAATGAGCCTGTTACTCAACATCCAGAACCAAACAAGAAACCTCATGCTGTTGCTCTCTCTTCAAATGTAATTTGACTTATCTCTCATTTTTAGTTTTTAAGTAACTGCTTTTAGTTCAGTAATTGACTATACTTTGGCTCCAATTGAAGCTCAATGAAACAATAATTCTTAAGATAGTATTTTGTAAATAAAGATGGTTTACGTAAGAATCTTATGAGTAAATTATTCCTATTTTATGTTATTCCAGAGAACGGCATTTAATCTGATGAAGCCACTCTTACATAAACAAGAATGGGAGTTCTAGGTCCTTGTAATCTAGCTGGTGGAAATATCTTTTAAACTCCAAACAAAGAAGTGTATTTAGTATGACTGTAGCAATTGTAAAGTGACTTTAGGCTTAATGAAAAAGTGTCACTGATTTAGAGACTGGTTGGGCATTTCAGCTAGTTTTTCCATATCAGAATAACTAGAGCATGGGAGGACTAAAGGAGAGAACACAACTAAACATGTCAAGGAAACAGGAGATCTCAACTACAAAGAAAAATGAAGACCTCTTTTTTATATTGGTTGCTTAAAACCTTACATAGCTCTTGAGATACCATATTTCCTACATTAGATTCAAGTGAGTTATGAACTCCCATTTTGACCCCATATACAGATTGCACAATCACATTGTTTACACATCCACGTTTTTACAAAATGCCATGTTAGTAACTGTTGTATTCTGCTACCTTTTCTAGCCTCTACTATCCCCCCTCTCCTGCCCTCCCATCTTCTCTCTCTATCCCGTCTGCTGTAATTTAACGTTTGGGAATTGGAAACCACACTTTAAACTCACTCTCCTCCCCTTTTTCCCTTCTGTCAAATTTCTCATCATCTTCTTCTATTTCTCCTCCTCCTCCTCCTCTTCCTCCTCCTCCTTATACCTTTAATTCATTCATCATACACTCATGCATTGGTTCATTCATTCCTTTCACGTATGGTGTTGGGGATCCAACTCAGGACCTTTGAAAGTGTGAAGCCAGCACTCTAGTGCTGAGCCAAAACCCCAGCACCTGTCTTTTTGATTTTATGACTGTTTATATGAAATTCAGAGTCGCATTCTGCTATGGTTCACTGATATGTGGATTGACCTAGTCCTTGTTTTCTGGGAGACTTTTGGAAAATATACATGAATTATTAGGAGGTTGAAATGAAGAAACAAAGAGGAAATTCCCCAATTTCTTATTCTTAGATTCCATACTCTGACTCTGCCTACCTACTGTAAAAACTTTTAAACTCTTACTCCCCATTTCTATATCATTGCCAACAAGTGAACGTTCACTGCCCTACAACAAACCAGAGAACTCACATTGAACCATGTTTCCCCAGTAGAGACCAAGACACAATACTTATTAAAAAAAATACCCTAGTTATGAATCAGTAGGTAAAGCTTTATTTGAGTGTTAAATGTGCTCTAATTATGTGTTTGTGTGTGTGTTGATGTGTGTGGTGTGTGGGTGTGTGTGCTTGTGTGTAAAACAAGCACTGAGGTGTAAAATAAATGCAGGATTGCAACGGCCTTCTTAAAAATAAGAAGCAACTTTATCACATTTGAAGCCCAGTGAAGAATCTGCCTGATACTTAACCTACAATTAATTGAAATGTGAAAACTTCAGGCCTAGAAAAACAAAGCCAACATACATACTGAATCTAATCAGTCTGTCTCACCTGTTTTCTAATCACTCCTTTAAATAAACCTAAATTGCCAGCATAAAACATCAGTTGTTCTAAACGAATGGACGGATGTCCCCCGTCATGGGCTGTGTAAAATACATGGAGGATCCGGCACTGCTTGTTATCTAGAATGACTTCTGCCTGAACTACTATTGGAGAATGGTTGCTGATATACTGCGGTTCTTATACCAGTAAACTGGAATGAAGGTAATTTCAGGCTGCAAAGGAATCAATTGATTTTACTAACTGGTTTTTGGAAAACACTGCCATGAAAAATTATCAATATGTTCATAAAGGCATCTACATGTCTCTTCACAAGGGTTTTACTCAATGGGGGAGGTGGTGAGGTCTGGATATAACTGAACTGTCCATCAGTAGGTAGAACAATATAATGGGAATCAGAGTGCACATTCCGGTTTGAACTCAATCTAGGTAACATGGATTCATCTCTGTGTAATAGGCCTGCTTCTGGAAAACACAATGTAGAGCTCCAAAAGCAGAACGATTCTTTCAGAATACCATGTTATGTTTGTAAATAGATAGACAGATAGATATACAGGATTCAAAAATCTGAAAACGGTCCGGAAGTGTACATTTCAATAACTTACAATGTCAGTAGTGGGGGATTGATAGCAGATCAAGAAGACTGTGTCTGCATGCGAAATGGTTCAATTTTTGAAAGAGTTTTTTAAATGAAAATGGACAAAAAAATTGAAAGGGTTACAGTAAGTGTTGAGGAGTGACTTGGCCAAAGGAGCACAGAGGTGAGAAAGAATTAAGTAGAGTTCAATAGAACCAGGTATAATTTCTGTACACATGACTCCATGAACAGGAGCAAAGGGGACACTTAAAGAAATCATAGGACTAAGGAGAGATCAGGATTAGGAGGGTTTGTACTAGTCTAGAAATGCTGACCTGAAAACCAATTAAGTTTTCCACTCCTTCTCTGGAGGAACATTAGCTGTGCCGTGCTTTTCAAAAATGACTTGTCATAACTGATTTATGCCCATGTTAGCAACTCTTCTGAAATTACTTTGAAAGTAGACTAATGTGAGAGTTTCTCTTTAGAGATAATTCAAGTTACTTGCATAGGAAGTGGCAGCAGGTCTGGGGATGTTGTAGCTCAGTGGCAGTGACCTTGCCTAGCTTGGGGCTGGCCTGCCATGGACTTTCACCCCAAACACTTGCAAGAAAAGAAAAGGGAGGGAAGGGAGAGAGAAAGTTGGAAGGGAGGAAGGCAAAGTTGGAGGGATGCAGGGAGGTAGAAAAGAAGGAAGAAGAAAAGGGGAAAACCCAGGAAGGGAGGAAGGAAGCAAGGAAGGTAGGAAATAGGGAGAGCACAAGGGCAGGGAAAGGACTGAGTCACTCAAACAAAAGGCAAGGGACACAAAGACCAATAGAGGCCATAAAAGCTGTTTGAACAGTTTAGTCAGCTTTAGAATTTGAGTGACATCAAACTGAATGTTATTATGACTGGATGGAATCTTCCTACTAACCCCGCCTTGGCCTGGCCTAAACCAAATCAAGGGGTGGGTGGCATGGAGAGGAATTCTCTCTGGCTGGAGTGGGAGGGACCGAAACCTGTGGCACATGAGGATGCACTGGGTAGGGAAGCGGACAAGACTCCCCTGATGGGCAGTTGAGCACAACAAGGCTCCTGGGAGCCTTTGATCATGGCTCCCACCGCCATACGCCCACCACCCACCATACGCTCAGCCCCTGAAGGGGATCACAGTGGTCTGCTCCGTTGCCTGGTGCAGGTTGGAGTTCCTGACCAAACACCTGAGTGTCCACAGCCTGTGTTGGCCTGCCTGGGCAGGCTGTGGTTGTG
Organism: Callospermophilus lateralis; assembly: GCF_048772815.1. NCBI lineage: Eukaryota > Metazoa > Chordata > Mammalia > Rodentia > Sciuridae > Callospermophilus > Callospermophilus lateralis. The sequence continues at coordinate 225,202 of NW_027513140.1, forward strand.
GTGGCAAGAGCCAAAGCTGTCTTGGCGTGATGGAGGAGCCAAGGGCTGCCTCTCAGCCATCCTAGTGGGTGGTTCTGGAAGAAGCACCCAGGGTTGTGGCAGCATTGTCCGAAGACATGAAGCCAGGCCATCTTCCTTATGGCTTTCCTTGGGAGTTGGTGATGTGTACAGCTCTTGGATTTTTTGCTGTTCTCTCACTTTTCTGGAGAGGTTTTCAGTCGGTTCGTAGCAGGCTTTACGTGGGAAGAGAAAAAAGGCTGGCTCTAAATCTTGCTGGACTTATTGAGGCAAAATGTGGACTTCTTGAAAAAGTGAGCCTTGTTGAAAAAGAACATGAAGGCTTAGAATCATCTTTAAAGGATTGCAGGTTTGAGAAGGGTTCAAGAGAAGCACAACAGCTGGAGGCAACCGACGAAAAGCTGCATAGGCCCGAATCCAGCCATGGCGTTGAAATGCTCTTTCTAGAAGAAGAGCTCAAAGCACAGAAGGCTCAACATGGTCAACAGGATGAAACGATGGCGCATCTATCAAGAAGGATACAGTCCCTCCAAGGTGAATCTGAATCCCTCAGATCACAAATAGCTGAAGCTAAAACAAACTGGAGACTCTTTCAAGTGAATGAGGAAGAACTGAAGCTGGCAATCAAAGAGGTTTTGAATGAAGGATCCCTACTTCCGCCAACGCAGAGACCAACAATACAAGGAGAAGCTGAAGCACAGAGGCAACAAGGAGGTGTCCAATATAAAGCAAAAATCATATTAGAGGACTCTAAAGTAGCTGGAGAACAAGTTCTAAGGGACACAGAAAATCACATGGAGTCTCTGAGTGAATGCTTGCTGAAGATGAAGGATAGATCTTCTCCAAGCCTGGGAGCCCAAAGGGATGGTGGTCACCTGGAACTGGGAAAGACGAGTGAACCCGAAATTGGTGCTCACTTGGAGGATGAGTCCAAAGGAGCTTTGAGGAACCTGGTTTATGGTGATAAGCTAAAGGCCTCCTTAGAAATCTTGGAAAGAGGAAGAAATCAAAAATGTACTTTCTCATCTGAAGTGGAGAAAACCACGGAAGACCTTACAGAACACCTTAAAAGTCTGCAGACTGAACAGGCATCCTTGCAGTCCGAAAATGCACAGCTGCAAAGTGAGAATGAGACCCTACAGAAGAACTTTAAAGTCATGATGGAACGCTGTCAAGAAAATATGATGAAACTGCACAGGAAATTAAGAGTGGAGGAAAACTGGCGTGTGGAGCAAAAGGAGAAACTTTCCAAAGTCGAAGAAAAGATGAGCCATACAATAAAAGAGCTGGAGACCTACAGAAAGAGAGCCCAATATCTTGAAGAACAATTGCAGAGTACCATTCGTTCCTGTCTGGGGAAGATTACTTCCTCCGAGAAAGAAGCAGATGCTAGTGAGTTGGCAGCTCGGATTGCTGAAAGAAACCTCAGTTATTTCAGGAAACAAAATGCACGCAACAGACAGAAATTAACTGAGAAGGAGCTTAGATTTGAACTTGTAGAAAAAGATCCCTATGATGCACTGGATGTTTCCAACTCAGCAATGGGCAGAAAGCCTTCTCCAAATGGGCCCTCACCAATAGGTCACCCTTCATCTGAAAGGAGACCTCCTCATTTTGAAAAGAGTGGTCCACTCACACTCTCACCTTTCACTCCAGTGGGAGGAGGAAGAGGGTCAAGGGGCCCTGGAGAATCCTCTGGACCATGCGACTAGCAGTAAAGGAAGAGAATCCAGCTGTCATAAGTTCACTGATTTTCAGAGAGCACCTTCTCAGGCTGGGCCCCTCTCTCCTCCAGGGGAACAGGCCAACAGGCTGATGATCCCTCCGCCAGGCCAACCATATTCTTCTGATGCACGTCTTCCTCTACAAAGGCAAGATAGGTTTTACTCAAATTGTGGTAGAGCATCGGGACCAGCAGAACACAGAATTCCTAATATGCCTCCTTTGGACTCTGATGTGCCTGATTCACCTCTCCATGCTGAAAACCAAGCAACTGGCTCTGGCTCTGTGTTGGCACCTTTCCCTCCAGTCAGAGGTGCCTTGTTTCCAGTTGACCCAAGGAGTCAGTTCATGAGAAGAGGACCTTTTTTTTCCTCCACCTCTCCCAGGAAACTTGTCTGGGAACCTGGAGATTATTTTCCACCTGACCCGCCACCCACTCCATTTCCAATGCGAAGTGTCTATGCAGGGAGGGGGTTTTCCTCACAAAATCTTCCGCCAAGAGCTGGAATTCAGCCCTCTTCACCCCCATTCTGAAAGTACAAGTGAGTTGCCTGAAGGGTTCGTTCCACCTGCAAATGAGCCTGTTACTCAACATCCAGAACCAAACAAGAAACCTCATGCTGTTGCTCTCTCTTCAAATGTAATTTGACTTATCTCTCATTTTTAGTTTTTAAGTAACTGCTTTTAGTTCAGTAATTGACTATACTTTGGCTCCAATTGAAGCTCAATGAAACAATAATTCTTAAGATAGTATTTTGTAAATAAAGATGGTTTACGTAAGAATCTTATGAGTAAATTATTCCAATTTTATGTTATTCCAGAGAACGGCATTTAATCTGATGAAGCCACTCTTACATAAACAAGAATGGGAGTTCTAGGTCCTTGTAATCTAGCTGGTGGAAATATCTTTTAAACTCCAAACAAAGAAGTGTATTTAGTATGACTGTAGCAATTGTAAAGTGACTTTAGGCTTAATGAAAAAGTGTCACTGATTTAGAGACTGGTTGGGCATTTCAGCTAGTTTTTCCATATCAGAATAACTAGAGCATGGGAGGACTAAAGGAGAGAACACAACTAAACATGTCAAGGAAACAGGAGATCTCAACTACAAAGAAAAATGAAGACCTCTTTTTTATATTGGTTGCTTAAAACCTTACATAGCTCTTGAGATACCATATTTCCTACATTAGATTCAAGTGAGTTATGAACTCCCATTTTGACCCCATATACAGATTGCACAATCACATTGTTTACACATCCACGTTTTTACAAAATGCCCTGTTAGTAACTGTTGTATTCTGCTACCTTTTCTAGCCTCTACTATCCCCCCTCTCCTGCCCTCCCATCTTCTCTCTCTATCCCGTCTGCTGTAATTTAACGTTTGGGAATTGGAAACCACACTTTAAACTCACTCTCCTCCCCTTTTTCCCTTCTGTCAAATTTCTCATCATCTTCTTCTATTTCTCCTCCTCCTCCTCCTCTTCCTCCTCCTCCTTATACCTTTAATTCATTCATCATACACTCATGCATTGGTTCATTCATTCCTTTCACGTATGGTGTTGGGGATCCAACTCAGGACCTTTGAAAGTGTGAAGCCAGCACTCTAGTGCTGAGCCAAAACCCCAGCACCTGTCTTTTTGATTTTATGACTGTTTATATGAAATTCAGAGTCGCATTCTGCTATGGTTCACTGATATGTGGATTGACCTAGTCCTTGTTTTCTGGGAGACTTTTGGAAAATATACATGAATTATTAGGAGGTTGAAATGAAGAAACAAAGAGGAAATTCCCCAATTTCTTATTCTTAGATTCCATACTCTGACTCTGCCTACCTACTGTAAAAACTTTTAAACTCTTACTCCCCATTTCTATATCATTGCCAACAAGTGAACGTTCACTGCCCTACAACAAACCAGAGAACTCACATTGAACCATGTTTCCCCAGTAGAGACCAAGACACAATACTTATTAAAAAAAATACCCTAGTTATGAATCAGTAGGTAAAGCTTTATTTGAGTGTTAAATGTGCTCTAATTATGTGTTTGTGTGTGTGTTGATGTGTGTGGTGTGTGGGTGTGTGTGCTTGTGTGTAAAACAAGCACTGAGGTGTAAAATAAATGCAGGATTGCAACGGCCTTCTTAAAAATAAGAAGCAACTTTATCACATTTGAAGCCCAGTGAAGAATCTGCCTGATACTTAACCTACAATTAATTGAAATGTGAAAACTTCAGGCCTAGAAAAACAAAGCCAACATACATACTGAATCTAATCAGTCTGTCTCACCTGTTTTCTAATCACTCCTTTAAATAAACCTAAATTGCCAGCATAAAACATCAGTTGTTCTAAACGAATGGACGGATGTCCCCCGTCATGGGCTGTGTAAAATACATGGAGGATCCGGCACTGCTTGTTATCTAGAATGACTTCTGCCTGAACTACTATTGGAGAATGGTTGCTGATATACTGCGGTTCTTATACCAGTAAACTGGAATGAAGGTCATTTCAGGCTGCAAAGGAATGAATTGATTTTACTAACTGGTTTTTGGAAAACACTGCCATGAAAAATTATCAATATGTTCATAAAGGCATCTACATGTCTCTTCACAAGGGTTTTACTCAATGGGGGAGGTGGTGAGGTCTGGATATAACTGAACTGTCCATCAGTAGGTAGAACAATATAATGGGAATCAGAGTGCACATTCCGGTTTGAACTCAATCTAGGTAACATGGATTCATCTCTGTGTAATAGGCCTGCTTCTGGAAAACACAATGTAGAGCTCCAAAAGCAGAACGATTCTTTCAGAATACCATGTTATGTTTGTAAATAGATAGACAGATAGATATACAGGATTCAAAAATCTGAAAATGGTCCGGAAGTGTACATTTCAATAACTTACAATGTCAGTAGTGGGGGATTGATAGCAGATCAAGAAGACTGTGTCTGCATGCGAAATGGTTCAATTTTTGAAAGAGTTTTTTAAATGAAAATGGACAAAAAAATTGAAAGGGTTACAGTAAGTGTTGAGGAGTGACTTGGCCAAAGGAGCACAGAGGTGAGAAAGAATTAAGTAGAGTTCAATAGAACCAGGTATATTTTCTGTACACATGACTCCATGAACAGGAGCAAAGGGGACACTTAAAGAAATCATAGGACTAAGGAGAGATCAGGATTAGGAGGGTTTGTACTAGTCTAGAAATGCTGACCTGAAAACCAATTAAGTTTTCCACTCCTTCTCTGGAGGAACATTAGCTGTGCCGTGCTTTTCAAAAATGACTTGTCATAACTGATTTATGCCCATGTTAGCAACTCTTCTGAAATTACTTTGAAAGTAGACTAATGTGAGAGTTTCTCTTTAGAGATAATTCAAGTTACTTGCATAGGAAGTGGCAGCAGGTCTGGGGATGTTGTAGCTCAGTGGCAGTGACCTTGCCTAGCTTGGGGCTGGCCTGCCATGGACTTTCACCCCAAACACTTGCAAGAAAAGAAAAGGGAGGGAAGGGAGAGAGAAAGTTGGAAGGGAGGAAGGCAAAGTTGGAGGGATGCAGGGAGGTAGAAAAGAAGGAAGAAGAAAAGGGGAAAACCCAGGAAGGGAGGAAGGAAGCAAGGAAGGTAGGAAATAGGGAGAGCACAAGGGCAGGGAAAGGACTGAGTCACTCAAACAAAAACAAGGGACACAAAGACCAATAGAGGCCATAAAAGCTGTTTGAACAGTTTAGTCAGCTTTAGAATTTGAGTGACATCAAACTGAATGTTATTATGACTGGATGGAATCTTCCTACTAACCCTCCTTGGCCTGGTCTAAACCAAATCAAGGGGTGGGTGGCATGGAGAGGAATTCTCTCTGGCTGGAGTGGGAGGGACCGAAACCTGTGGCACATGAGGATGCACTGGGTAGGGAAGCGGACAAGACTCCCCTGATGGGCAGTTGAGCACAACAAGGCTCCTGGGAGGCTTTGATCATGGCTCCCACCGCCATACGCCCACCACCCACCATACGCTCAGCCCCTGAAGGGGATCACAGTGGTCTGCTCCGTTGCCTGGTGCAGGTTGGAGTTCCTGACCAAACACCTGAGTGTCCACAGCCTGTGTTGGCCTGCCTGGGCAGGCTGTGGTTGTGGTGGCAAGAGCCAAAGCTGTCTTGGCGTGATGGAGGAGCCAAGGGCTGCCTCTCAGCCATCCTAGTGGGTGGTTCTGGAAGAAGCACCCAGGGTTGTGGCAGCATTGTCCGAAGACATGAAGCCAGGCCATCTTCCTTATGGCTTTCCTTGGGAGTTGGTGATGTGTACAGCTCTTGGATTTTTTGCTGTTCTCTCACTTTTCTGGAGAGGTTTTCAGTCGGTTCGTAGCAGGCTTTACGTGGGAAGAGAAAAAAGGCTGGCTCTAAATGTTGCTGGACTTATTGAGGCAAAATGTGGACTTCTTGAAAAAGTGAGCCTTGTTGAAAAAGAACATGAAGGCTTAGAATCATCTTTAAAGGATTGCAGGTTTGAGAAGGGTTCAAGAGAAGCACAACAGCTGGAGGCAACCGACGAAAAGCTGCATAGGCCCGAATCCAGCCATGGCGTTGAAATGCTCTTTCTAGAAGAAGAGCTCAAAGCACAGAAGGCTCAACATGGTCAACAGGATGAAACGATGGCGCATCTATCAAGAAGGATACAGTCCCTCCAAGGTGAATCTGAATCCCTCAGATCACAAATAGCTGAAGCTAAAACAAACTGGAGACTCTTTCAAGTGAATGAGGAAGAACTGAAGCTGGCAATCAAAGAGGTTTTGAATGAAGGATCCCTACTTCCGCCAACGCAGAGACCAACAATACAAGGAGAAGCTGAAGCACAGAGGCAACAAGGAGGTGTCCAATATAAAGCAAAAATCATATTAGAGGACTCTAAAGTAGCTGGAGAACAAGTTCTAAGGGACACAGAAAATCACATGGAGTCTCTGAGTGAATGCTTGCTGAAGATGAAGGATAGATCTTCTCCAAGCCTGGGAGCCCAAAGGGATGGTGGTCACCTGGAACTGGGAAAGACGAGTGAACCCGAAATTGGTGCTCACTTGGAGGATGAGTCCAAAGGAGCTTTGAGGAACCTGGTTTATGGTGATAAGCTAAAGGCCTCCTTAGAAATCTTGGAAGGAGGAAGAAATCAAAAATGTACTTTCTCATCTGAAGTGGAGAAAACCACGGAAGACCTTACAGAACACCTTAAAAGTCTGCAGACTGAACAGGCATCCTTGCAGTCCGAAAATGCACAGCTGCAAAGTGAGAATGAGACCCTACAGAAGAACTTTAAAGTCATGATGGAACGCTGTCAAGAAAATATGATGAAACTGCACAGGAAATTAAGAGTGGAGGAAAACTGCCGTGTGGAGCAAAAGGAGAAACTTTCCAAAGTCGAAGAAAAGATGAGCCATACAATAAAAGAGCTGGAGACCTACAGAAAGAGAGCCCAATATCTTGAAGAACAATTGCAGAGTACCATTCGTTCCTGTCTGGGGAAGATTACTTCCTCCGAGAAAGAAGCAGATGCTAGTGAGTTGGCAGCTCGGATTGCTGAAAGAAACCTCAGTTATTTCAGGAAACAAAATGCACGCAACAGACAGAAATTAACTGAGAAGGAGCTTAGATTTGAACTTGTAGAAAAAGATCCCTATGATGCACTGGATGTTTCCAACTCAGCAATGGGCAGAAAGCCTTCTCCAAATGGGCCCTCACCAATAGGTCACCCTTCATCTGAAAGGAGACCTCCTCATTTTGAAAAGAGTGGTCCACTCACACTCTCACCTTTCACTCCAGTGGGAGGAGGAAGAGGGTCAAGGGGCCCTGGAGAATCCTCTGGACCATGCGACTAGCAGTAAAGGAAGAGAATCCAGCTGTCATAAGTTCACTGATTTTCAGAGAGCACCTTCTCAGGCTGGGCCCCTCTCTCCTCCAGGGGAACAGGCCAGCAGGCTGATGATCCCTCCGCCAGGCCAACCATATTCTTCTGATGCACGTCTTCCTCTACAAAGGCAAGATAGGTTTTACTCAAATTGTGGTAGAGCATCGGGACCAGCAGAACACAGAATTCCTAATATGCCTCCTTTGGACTCTGATGTGCCTGATTCACCTCTCCATGCTGAAAACCAAGCAACTGGCTCTGGCTCTGTGTTGGCACCTTTCCCTCCAGTCAGAGGTGCCTTGTTTCCAGTTGACCCAAGGAGTCAGTTCATGAGAAGAGGACCTTTTTTTTCCTCCACCTCTCCCAGGAAACTTGTCTGGGAACCTGGAGATTATTTTCCACCTGACCCGCCACCCACTCCATTTCCAATGCGAAGTGTCTATGCAGGGAGGGGGTTTTCCTCACAAAATCTTCCCCCAAGAGCTGGAATTCAGCCCTCTTCACCCCCATTCTGAAAGTACAAGTGAGTTGCCTGAAGGGTTCCTTCCACCTGCAAATGAGCCTGTTACTCAACATCCAGAACCAAACAAGAAACCTCATGCTGTTGCTCTCTCTTCAAATGTAATTTGACTTATCTCTCATTTTTAGTTTTTAAGTAACTGCTTTTAGTTCAGTAATTGACTATACTTTGGCTCCAATTGAAGCTCAATGAAACAATAATTCTTAAGATAGTATTTTGTAAATAAAGATGGTTTACGTAAGAATCTTATGAGTAAATTATTCCTATTTTATGTTATTCCAGAGAACGGCATTTAATCTGATGAAGCCACTCTTACATAAACAAGAATGGGAGTTCTAGGTCCTTGTAATCTAGCTGGTGGAAATATCTTTTAAACTCCAAACAAAGAAGTGTATTTAGTATGACTGTAGCAATTGTAAAGTGACTTTAGGCTTAATGAAAAAGTGTCACTGATTTAGAGACTGGTTGGGCATTTCAGCTAGTTTTTCCATATCAGAATAACTAGAGCATGGGAGGACTAAAGGAGAGAACACAACTAAACATGTCAAGGAAACAGGAGATCTCAACTACAAAGAAAAATGAAGACCTCTTTTTTATATTGGTTGCTTAAAACCTTACATAGCTCTTGAGATACCATATTTCCTACATTAGATTCAAGTGAGTTATGAACTCCCATTTTGACCCCACATACAGATTGCACAATCACATTGTTTACACATCCACGTTTTTACAAAATGCCATGTTAGTAACTGTTGTATTCTGCTACCTTTTCTAGCCTCTACTATCCCCCCTCTCCTGCCCTCCCATCTTCTCTCTCTATCCCGTCTGCTGTAATTTAACGTTTGGGAATTGGAAACCACACTTTAAACTCACTCTCCTCCCCTTTTTCCCTTCTGTCAAATTTCTCATCATCTTCTTCTATTTCTCCTCCTCCTCCTCCTCTTCCTCCTCCTCCTTATACCTTTAATTCATTCATCATACACTCATGCATTGGTTCATTCATTCCTTTCACGTATGGTGTTGGGGATCCAACTCAGGACCTTTGAAAGTGTGAAGCCAGCACTCTAGTGCTGAGCCAAAACCCCAGCACCTGTCTTTTTGATTTTATGACTGTTTATATGAAATTCAGAGTCGCATTCTGCTATGGTTCACTGATATGTGGATTGACCTAGTCCTTGTTTTCTGGGAGACTTTTGGAAAATATACATGAATTATTAGGAGGTTGAAATGAAGAAACAAAGAGGAAATTCCCCAATTTCTTATTCTTAGATTCCATACTCTGACTCTGCCTACCTACTGTAAAAACTTTTAAACTCTTACTCCCCATTTCTATATCATTGCCAACAAGTGAACGTTCACTGCCCTACAACAAACCAGAGAACTCACATTGAACCATGTTTCCCCAGTAGAGACCAAGACACAATACTTATTAAAAAAAAATACCCTAGTTATGAATCAGTAGGTAAAGCTTTATTTGAGTGTTAAATGTGCTCTAATTATGTGTTTGTGTGTGTGTTGATGTGTGTGGTGTGTGGGTGTGTGTGCTTGTGTGTAAAACAAGCACTGAGGTGTAAAATAAATGCAGGATTGCAACGGCCTTCTTAAAAATAAGAAGCAACTTTATCACATTTGAAGCCCAGTGAAGAATCTGCCTGATACTTAACCTACAATTAATTGAAATGTGAAAACTTCAGGCCTAGAAAAACAAAGCCAACATACATACTGAATCTAATCAGTCTGTCTCACCTGTTTTCTAATCACTCCTTTAAATAAACCTAAATTGCCAGCATAAAACATCAGTTGTTCTAAACGAATGGACGGATGTCCCCCGTCATGGGCTGTGTAAAATACATGGAGGATCCGGCACTGCTTGTTATCTAGAATGACTTCTGCCTGAACTACTATTGGAGAATGGTTGCTGATATACTGCGGTTCTTATACCAGTAAACTGGAATGAAGGTAATTTCAGGCTGCAAAGGAATCAATTGATTTTACTAACTGGTTTTTGGAAAACACTGCCATGAAAAATTATCAATATGTTCATAAAGGCATCTACATGTCTCTTCACAAGGGTTTTACTCAATGGGGGAGGTGGTGAGGTCTGGATATAACTGAACTGTCCATCAGTAGGTAGAACAATATAATGGGAATCAGAGTGCACATTCCGGTTTGAACTCAATCTAGGTAACATGGATTCATCTCTGTGTAATAGGCCTGCTTCTGGAAAACACAATGTAGAGCTCCAAAAGCAGAACGATTCTTTCAGAATACCATGTTATGTTTGTAAATAGATAGACAGATAGATATACAGGATTCAAAAATCTGAAAACGGTCCGGAAGTGTACATTTCAATAACTTACAATGTCAGTAGTGGGGGATTGATAGCAGATCAAGAAGACTGTGTCTGCATGCGAAATGGTTCAATTTTTGAAAGAGTTTTTTAAATGAAAATGGACAAAAAAATTGAAAGGGTTACAGTAAGTGTTGAGGAGTGACTTGGCCAAAGGAGCACAGAGGTGAGAAAGAATTAAGTAGAGTTCAATAGAACCAGGTATAATTTCTGTACACATGACTCCATGAACAGGAGCAAAGGGGACACTTAAAGAAATCATAGGACTAAGGAGAGATCAGGATTAGGAGGGTTTGTACTAGTATAGAAATGCTGACCTGAAAACCAATTAAGTTTTCCACTCCTTCTTTGGAGGAACATTAGCTGTGCCGTGCTTTTCAAAAATGACTTGTCATAACTGATTTATGCCCATGTTAGCAACTCTTCTGAAATTACTTTGAAAGTAGACTAATGTGAGAGTTTCTCTTTAGAGATAATTCAAGTTACTTGCATAGGAAGTGGCAGCAGGTCTGGGGATGTTGTAGCTCAGTGGCAGTGACCTTGCCTAGCTTGGGGCTGGCCTGCCATGGACTTTCACCCCAAACACTTGCAAGAAAAGAAAAGGGAGGGAAGGGAGAGAGAAAGTTGGAAGGGAGGAAGGCAAAGTTGGAGGGATGCAGGGAGGTAGAAAAGAAGGAAGAAGAAAAGGGGAAAACCCAGGAAGGGAGGAAGGAAGCAAGGAAGGTAGGAAATAGGGAGAGCACAAGGGCAGGGAAAGGACTGAGTCACTCAAACAAAAGGCAAGGGACACAAAGACCAATAGAGGCCATAAAAGCTGTTTGAACAGTTTAGTCAGCTTTAGAATTTGAGTGACATCAAACTGAATGTTATTATGACTGGATGGAATCTTCCTACTAACCCCCCTTGGCCTGGCCTAAACCAAATCAAGGGGTGGGTGGCATGGAGAGGAATTCTCTCTGGCTGGAGTGGGAGGGACCGAAACCTGTGGCACATGAGGATGCACTGGGTAGGGAAGCGGACAAGACTCCCCTGATGGGCAGTTGAGCACAACAAGGCTCCTGGGAGCCTTTGATCGTGGCTCCCACCGCCATACGCCCACCACCCACCATACGCTCAGCCCCTGAAGGGGATCACAGTGGTCTGCTCCGTTGCCTGGTGCAGGTTGGAGTTCCTGACCAAACACCTGAGTGTCCACAGCCTGTGTTGGCCTGCCTGGGCAGGCTGTGGTTGTAGTGGCAAGAGCCAAAGCTGTCTTGGCGTGATGGAGGAGCCAAGGGCTGCCTCTCAGCCATCCTAGTGGGTGGTTCTGGAAGAAGCACCCAGGGTTGTGGCAGCATTGTCCGAAGACATGAAGCCAGGCCATCTTCCTTATGGCTTTCCTTGGGAGTTGGTGATGTGTACAGCTCTTGGATTTTTTGCTGTTCTCTCACTTTTCTGGAGAGGTTTTCAGTCGGTTCGTAGCAGGCTTTACGTGGGAAGAGAAAAAAGGCTGGCTCTAAATGTTGCTGGACTTATTGAGGCAAAATGTGGACTTCTTGAAAAAGTGAGCCTTGTTGAAAAAGAACATGAAGGCTTAGAATCATCTTTAAAGGATTGCAGGTTTGAGAAGGGTTCAAGAGAAGCACAACAGCTGGAGGCAACCGACGAAAAGCTGCATAGGCCCGAATCCAGCCATGGCATTGAAATGCTCTTTCTAGAAGAAGAGCTCAAAGCACAGAAGGCTCAACATGGTCAACAGGATGAAACGATGGCGCATCTATCAAGAAGGATACAGTCCCTCCAAGGTGAATCTGAATCCCTCAGATCACAAATAGCTGAAGCTAAAACAAACTGGAGACTCTTTCAAGTGAATGAGGAAGAACTGAAGCTGGCAATCAAAGAGGTTTTGAATGAAGGATCCCTACTTCCGCCAACGCAGAGACCAACAATACAAGGAGAAGCTGAAGCACAGAGGCAACAAGGAGGTGTCCAATATAAAGCAAAAATCATATTAGAGGACTCTAAAGTAGCTGGAGAACAAGTTCTAAGGGACACAGAAAATCACATGGAGTCTCTGAGTGAATGCTTGCTGAAGATGAAGGATAGATCTTCTCCAAGCCTGGGAGCCCAAAGGGATGGTGGTCACCTGGAACTGGGAAAGACGAGTGAACCCGAAATTGGTGCTCACTTGGAGGATGAGTCCAAAGGAGCTTTGAGGAACCTGGTTTATGGTGATAAGCTAAAGGCCTCCTTAGAAATCTTGGAAGGAGGAAGAAATCAAAAATGTACTTTCTCATCTGAAGTGGAGAAAACCACGGAAGACCTTACAGAACACCTTAAAAGTCTGCAGACTGAACAGGCATCCTTGCAGTCCGAAAATGCACAGCTGCAAAGTGAGAATGAGACCCTACAGAAGAACTTTAAAGTCATGATGGAACGCTGTCAAGAAAATATGATGAAACTGCACAGGAAATTAAGAGTGGAGGAAAACTGGCGTGTGGAGCAAAAGGAGAAACTTTCCAAAGTCGAAGAAAAGATGAGCCATACAATAAAAGAGCTGGAGACCTACAGAAAGAGAGCCCAATATCTTGAAGAACAATTGCAGAGTACCATTCGTTCCTGTCTGGGGAAGATTACTTCCTCCGAGAAAGAAGCAGATGCTAGTGAGTTGGCAGCTCGGATTGCTGAAAGAAACCTCAGTTATTTCAGGAAACAAAATGCATGCAACAGACAGAAATTAACTGAGAAGGAGCTTAGATTTGAACTTGTAGAAAAAGATCCCTATGATGCACTGGATGTTTCCAACTCAGCAATGGGCAGAAAGCCTTCTCCAAATGGGCCCTCACCAATAGGTCACCCTTCATCTGAAAGGAGACCTCCTCATTTTGAAAAGAGTGGTCCACTCACACTCTCACCTTTCACTCCAGTGGGAGGAGGAAGAGGGTCAAGGGGCCCTGGAGAATCCTCTGGACCATGCGACTAGCAGTAAAGGAAGAGAATCCAGCTGTCATAAGTTCACTGATTTTCAGAGAGCACCTTCTCAGGCTGGGCCCCTCTCTCCTCCAGGGGAACAGGCCAGCAGGCTGATGATCCCTCCGCCAGGCCAACCATATTCTTCTGATGCACGTCTTCCTCTACAAAGGCAAGATAGGTTTTACTCAAATTGTGGTAGAGCATCGGGACCAGCAGAACACAGAATTCCTAATATGCCTCCTTTGGACTCTGATGTGCCTGATTCACCTCTCCATGCTGAAAACCAAGCAACTGGCTCTGGCTCTGTGTTGGCACCTTTCCCTCCAGTCAGAGGTGCCTTGTTTCCAGTTGACCCAAGGAGTCAGTTCATGAGAAGAGGACCTTTTTTTTCCTCCACCTCTCCCAGGAAACTTGTCTGGGAACCTGGAGATTATTTTCCACCTGACCCGCCACCCACTCCATTTCCAATGCGAAGTGTCTATGCAGGGAGGGGGTTTTCCTCACAAAATCTTCCCCCAAGAGCTGGAATTCAGCCCTCTTCACCCCCATTCTGAAAGTACAAGTGAGTTGCCTGAAGGGTTCCTTCCACCTGCAAATGAGCCTGTTACTCAACATCCAGAACCAAACAAGAAACCTCATGCTGTTGCTCTCTCTTCAAATGTAATTTGACTTATCTCTCATTTTTAGTTTTTAAGTAACTGCTTTTAGTTCAGTAATTGACTATACTTTGGCTCCAATTGAAGCTCAATGAAACAATAATTCTTAAGATAGTATTTTGTAAATAAAGATGGTTTACGTAAGAATCTTATGAGTAAATTATTCCTATTTTATGTTATTCCAGAGAACGGCATTTAATCTGATGAAGCCACTCTTACATAAACAAGAATGGGAGTTCTAGGTCCTTGTAATCTAGCTGGTGGAAATATCTTTTAAACTCCAAACAAAGAAGTGTATTTAGTATGACTGTAGCAATTGTAAAGTGACTTTAGGCTTAATGAAAAAGTGTCACTGATTTAGAGACTGGTTGGGCATTTCAGCTAGTTTTTCCATATCAGAATAACTAGAGCATGGGAGGACTAAAGGAGAGAACACAACTAAACATGTCAAGGAAACAGGAGATCTCAACTACAAAGAAAAATGAAGACCTCTTTTTTATATTGGTTGCTTAAAACCTTACATAGCTCTTGAGATACCATATTTCCTACATTAGATTCAAGTGAGTTATGAACTCCCATTTTGACCCCATATACAGATTGCACAATCACATTGTTTACACATCCACGTTTTTACAAAATGCCATGTTAGTAACTGTTGTATTCTGCTACCTTTTCTAGCCTCTACTATCCCCCCTCTCCTGCCCTCCCATCTTCTCTCTCTATCCCGTCTGCTGTAATTTAACGTTTGGGAATTGGAAACCACACTTTAAACTCACTCTCCTCCCCTTTTTCCCTTCTGTCAAATTTCTCATCATCTTCTTCTATTTCTCCTCCTCCTCCTCCTCTTCCTCCTCCTCCTTATACCTTTAATTCATTCATCATACACTCATGCATTGGTTCATTCATTCCTTTCACGTATGGTGTTGGGGATCCAACTCAGGACCTTTGAAAGTGTGAAGCCAGCACTCTAGTGCTGAGCCAAAACCCCAGCACCTGTCTTTTTGATTTTATGACTGTTTATATGAAATTCAGAGTCGCATTCTGCTATGGTTCACTGATATGTGGATTGACCTAGTCCTTGTTTTCTGGGAGACTTTTGGAAAATATACATGAATTATTAGGAGGTTGAAATGAAGAAACAAAGAGAAAATTCCCCAATTTCTTATTCTTAGATTCCATACTCTGACTCTGCCTACCTACTGTAAAAACTTTTAAACTCTTACTCCCCATTTCTATATCATTGCCAACAAGTGAACGTTCACTGCCCTACAACAAACCAGAGAACTCACATTGAACCATGTTTCCCCAGTAGAGACCAAGACACAATAATTATTAAAAAAAAATACCCTAGTTATGAATCAGTAGGTAAAGCTTTATTTGAGTGTTAAATGTGCTCTAATTATGTGTTTGTGTGTGTGTTGATGTGTGTGGTGTGTGGGTGTGTGTGCTTGTGTGTAAAACAAGCACTGAGGTGTAAAATAAATGCAGGATTGCAACGGCCTTCTTAAAAATAAGAAGCAACTTTATCACATTTGAAGCCCAGTGAAGAATCTGCCTGATACTTAACCTACAATTAATTGAAATGTGAAAACTTCAGGCCTAGAAAAACAAAGCCAACATACATACTGAATCTAATCAGTCTGTCTCACCTGTTTTCTAATCACTCCTTTAAATAAACCTAAATTGCCAGCATAAAACATCAGTTGTTCTAAACGAATGGACGGATGTCCCCCGTCATGGGCTGTGTAAAATACATGGAGGATCCGGCACTGCTTGTTATCTAGAATGACTTCTGCCTGAACTACTATTGGAGAATGGTTGCTGATATACTGCGGTTCTTATACCAGTAAACTGGAATGAAGGTAATTTCAGGCTACAAAGGAATCAATTGATTTTACTAACTGGTTTTTGGAAAACACTGCCATGAAAAATTATCAATATGTTCATAAAGGCATCTACATGTCTCTTCACAAGGGTTTTACTCAATGGGGGAGGTGGTGAGGTCTGGATATAACTGAACTGTCCATCAGTAGGTAGAACAATATAATGGGAATCAGAGTGCACATTCCGGTTTGAACTCAATCTAGGTAACATGGATTCATCTCTGTGTAATAGGCCTGCTTCTGGAAAACACAATGTAGAGCTCCAAAAGCAGAACGATTCTTTCAGAATACCATGTTATGTTTGTAAATAGATAGACAGATAGATATACAGGAATCAAAAATCTGAAAACGGTCCGGAAGTGTACATTTCAATAACTTACAATGTCAGTAGTGGGGGATTGATAGCAGATCAAGAAGACTGTGTCTGCATGCGAAATGGTTCAATTTTTGAAAGAGTTTTTTAAATGAAAATGGACAAAAAAAATGAAAGGGTTACAGTAAGTGTTGAGGAGTGACTTGGCCAAAGGAGCACAGAGGTGAGAAAGAATTAAGTAGAGTTCAATAGAACCAGGTATAATTTCTGTACACATGACTCCATGAACAGGAGCAAAGGGGACACTTAAAGAAATCATAGGACTAAGGAGAGATCAGGATTAGGAGGGTTTGTACTAGTCTAGAAATGCTGACCTGAAAACCAATTAAGTTTTCCACTCCTTCTTTGGAGGAACATTAGCTGTGCCGTGCTTTTCAAAAATGACTTGTCATAACTGATTTATGCCCATGTTAGCAACTCTTCTGAAATTACTTTGAAAGTAGACTAATGTGAGAGTTTCTCTTTAGAGATAATTCAAGTTACTTGCATAGGAAGTGGCAGCAGGTCTGGGGATGTTGTAGCTCAGTGGCAGTGACCTTGCCTAGCTTGGGGCTGGCCTGCCATGGACTTTCACCCCAAACACTTGCAAGAAAAGAAAAGGGAGGGAAGGGAGAGAGAAAGTTGGAAGGGAGGAAGGCAAAGTTGGAGGGATGCAGGGAGGTAGAAAAGAAGGAAGAAGAAAAGGGGAAAACCCAGGAAGGGAGGAAGGAAGCAAGGAAGGTAGGAAATAGGGAGAGCACAAGGGCAGGGAAAGGACTGAGTCACTCAAACAAAAGGCAAGGGACACAAAGACCAATAGAGGCCATAAAAGCTGTTTGAACAGTTTAGTCAGCTTTAGAATTTGAGTGACATCAAACTGAATGTTATTATGACTGGATGGAATCTTCCTACTAACCCCGCCTTGGCCTGGCCTAAACCAAATCAAGGGGTGGGTGGCATGGAGAGGAATTCTCTCTGGCTGGAGTGGGAGGGACCGAAACCTGTGGCACATGAGGATGCACTGGGTAGGGAAGCGGACAAGACTCCCCTGATGGGCAGTTGAGCACAACAAGGCTCCTGGGAGCCTTTGATCGTGGCTCCCACCGCCATACGCCCACCACCCACCATACGCTCAGCCCCTGAAGGGGATCACAGTGGTCTGCTCCGTTGCCTGGTGCAGGTTGGAGTTCCTGACCAAACACCTGAGTGTCCACAGCCTGTGTTGGCCTGCCTGGGCAGGCTGTGGTTGTGGTGGCAAGAGCCAAAGCTGTCTTGGCGTGATGGAGGAGCCAAGGGCTGCCTCTCAGCCATCCTAGTGGGTGGTTCTGGAAGAAGCACCCAGGGTTGTGGCAGCATTGTCCGAAGACATGAAGCCAGGCCATCTTCCTTATGGCTTTCCTTGGGACTTGGTGATGTGTACAGCTCTTGGATTTTTTGCTGTTCTCTCACTTTTCTGGAGAGGTTTTCAGTCGGTTCGTAGCAGGCTTTACGTGGGAAGAGAAAAAAGGCTGGCTCTAAATCTTGCTGGACTTATTGAGGCAAAATGTGGACTTCTTGAAAAAGTGAGCCTTGTTGAAAAAGAACATGAAGGCTTAGAATCATCTTTAAAGGATTGCAGGTTTGAGAAGGGTTCAAGAGAAGCACAACAGCTGGAGGCAACCGACGAAAAGCTGCATAGGCCCGAATCCAGCCATGGCGTTGAAATGCTCTTTCTAGAAGAAGAGCTCAAAGCACAGAAGGCTCAACATGGTCAACAGGATGAAACGATGGCGCATCTATCAAGAAGGATACAGTCCCTCCAAGGTGAATCTGAATCCCTCAGATCACAAATAGCTGAAGCTAAAACAAACTGGAGACTCTTTCAAGTGAATGAGGAAGAACTGAAGCTGGCAATCAAAGAGGTTTTGAATGAAGGATCCCTACTTCCGCCAACGCAGAGACCAACAATACAAGGAGAAGCTGAAGCACAGAGGCAACAAGGAGGTGTCCAATATAAAGCAAAAATCATATTAGAGGACTCTAAAGTAGCTGGAGAACAAGTTCTAAGGGACACAGAAAATCACATGGAGTCTCTGAGTGAATGCTTGCTGAAGATGAAGGATAGATGTTCTCCAAGCCTGGGAGCCCAAAGGGATGGTGGTCACCTGGAACTGGGAAAGACGAGTGAACCCGAAATTGGTGCTCACTTGGAGGATGAGTCCAAAGGAGCTTTGAGGAACCTGGTTTATGGTGATAAGCTAAAGGCCTCCTTAGAAATCTTGGAAGGAGGAAGAAATCAAAAATGTACTTTCTCATCTGAAGTGGAGAAAACCACGGAAGACCTTACAGAACACCTTAAAAGTCTGCAGACTGAACAGGCATCCTTGCAGTCCGAAAATGCACAGCTGCAAAGTGAGAATGAGACCCTACAGAAGAACTTTAAAGTCATGATGGAACGCTGTCAAGAAAATATGATGAAACTGCACAGGAAATTAAGAGTGGAGGAAAACTGGCGTGTGGAGCAAAAGGAGAAACTTTCCAAAGTCGAAGAAAAGATGAGCCATACAATAAAAGAGCTGGAGACCTACAGAAAGAGAGCCCAATATCTTGAAGAACAATTGCAGAGTACCATTCGTTCCTGTCTGGGGAAGATTACTTCCTCCGAGAAAGAAGCAGATGCTAGTGAGTTGGCAGCTCGGATTGCTGAAAGAAACCTCAGTTATTTCAGGAAACAAAATGCACGCAACAGACAGAAATTAACTGAGAAGGAGCTTAGATTTGAACTTGTAGAAAAAGATCCCTATGATGCACTGGATGTTTCCAACTCAGCAATGGGCAGAAAGCCTTCTCCAAATGGGCCCTCACCAATAGGTCACCCTTCATCTGAAAGGAGACCTCCTCATTTTGAAAAGAGTGGTCCACTCACACTCTCACCTTTCACTCCAGTGGGAGGAGGAAGAGGGTCAAGGGGCCCTGGAGAATCCTCTGGACCATGCGACTAGCAGTAAAGGAAGAGAATCCAGCTGTCATAAGTTCACTGATTTTCAGAGAGCACCTTCTCAGGCTGGGCCCCTCTCTCCTCCAGGGGAACAGGCCAGCAGGCTGATGATCCCTCCGCCAGGCCAACCATATTCTTCTGATGCACGTCTTCCTCTACAAAGGCAAGATAGGTTTTACTCAAATTGTGGTAGAGCATCGGGACCAGCAGAACACAGAATTCCTAATATGCCTCCTTTGGACTCTGATGTGCCTGATTCACCTCTCCATGCTGAAAACCAAGCAACTGGCTCTGGCTCTGTGTTGGCACCTTTCCCTCCAGTCAGAGGTGCCTTGTTTCCAGTTGACCCAAGGAGTCAGTTCATGAGAAGAGGACCTTTTTTTTCCTCCACCTCTCCCAGGAAACTTGTCTGGGAACCTGGAGATTATTTTCCACCTGACCCGCCACCCACTCCATTTCCAATGCGAAGTGTCTATGCAGGGAGGGGGTTTTCCTCACAAAATCTTCCCCCAAGAGCTGGAATTCAGCCCTCTTCACCCCCATTCTGAAAGTACAAGTGAGTTGCCTGAAGGGTTCGTTCCACCTGCAAATGAGCCTGTTACTCAACATCCAGAACCAAACAAGAAACCTCATGCTGTTGCTCTCTCTTCAAATGTAATTTGACTTATCTCTCATTTTTAGTTTTTAAGTAACTGCTTTTAGTTCAGTAATTGACTATACTTTGGCTCCAATTGAAGCTCAATGAAACAATAATTCTTAAGATAGTATTTTGTAAATAAAGATGGTTTACGTAAGAATCTTATGAGTAAATTATTCCTATTTTATGTTATTCCAGAGAACGGCATTTAATCTGATGAAGCCACTCTTACATAAACAAGAATGGGAGTTCTAGGTCCTTGTAATCTAGCTGGTGGAAATATCTTTTAAACTCCAAACAAAGAAGTGTATTTAGTATGACTGTAGCAATTGTAAAGTGACTTTAGGCTTAATGAAAAAGTGTCACTGATTTAGAGACTGGTTGGGCATTTCAGCTAGTTTTTCCATATCAGAATAACTAGAGCATGGGAGGACTAAAGGAGAGAACACAACTAAACATGTCAAGGAAACAGGAGATCTCAACTACAAAGAAAAATGAAGACCTCTTTTTTATATTGGTTGCTTAAAACCTTACATAGCTCTTGAGATACCATATTTCCTACATTAGATTCAAGTGAGTTATGAACTCCCATTTTGACCCCATATACAGATTGTACAATCACATTGTTTACACATCCACGTTTTTACAAAATGCCATGTTAGTAACTGTTGTATTCTGCTACCTTTTCTAGCCTCTACTATCCCCCCTCTCCTGCCCTCCCATCTTCTCTCTCTATCCCGTCTGCTGTAATTTAACGTTTGGGAATTGGAAACCACACTTTAAACTCACTCTCCTCCCCTTTTTCCCTTCTGTCAATTTTCTCATCATCTTCTTCTATTTCTCCTCCTCCTCCTCCTCTTCCTCCTCCTCCTTATACCTTTAATTCATTCATCATACACTCATGCATTGGTTCATTCATTCCTTTCACGTATGGTGTTGGGGATCCAACTCAGGACCTTTGAAAGTGTGAAGCCAGCACTCTAGTGCTGAGCCAAAACCCCAGCACCTGTCTTTTTGATTTTATGACTGTTTATATGAAATTCAGAGTCGCATTCTGCTATGGTTCACTGATATGTGGATTGACCTAGTCCTTGTTTTCTGGGAGACTTTTGGAAAATATACATGAATTATTAGGAGGTTGAAATGAAGAAACAAAGAGGAAATTCCCCAATTTCTTATTCTTAGATTCCATACTCTGACTCTGCCTACCTACTGTAAAAACTTTTAAACTCTTACTCCCCATTTCTATATCATTGCCAACAAGTGAACGTTCACTGCCCTACAACAAACCAGAGAACTCACATTGAACCATGTTTCCCCAGTAGAGACCAAGACACAATACTTATTAAAAAAAAATACCCTAGTTATGAATCAGTAGGTAAAGCTTTATTTGAGTGTTAAATGTGCTCTAATTATGTGTTTGTGTGTGTGTTGATGTGTGTGGTGTGTGGGTGTGTGTGCTTGTGTGTAAAACAAGCACTGAGGTGTAAAATAAATGCAGGATTGCAACGGCCTTCTTAAAAATAAGAAGCAACTTTATCACATTTGAAGCCCAGTGAAGAATCTGCCTGATACTTAACCTACAATTAATTGAAATGTGAAAACTTCAGGCCTAGAAAAACAAAGCCAACATACATACTGAATCTAATCAGTCTGTCTCACCTGTTTTCTAATCACTCCTTTAAATAAACCTAAATTGCCAGCATAAAACATCAGTTGTTCTAAACGAATGGACGGATTTCCCCCGTCATGGGCTGTGTAAAATACATGGAGGATCCGGCACTGCTTGTTATCTAGAATGACTTCTGCCTGAACTACTATTGGAGAATGGTTGCTGATATACTGCGGTTCTTATACCAGTAAACTGGAATGAAGGTAATTTCAGGCTGCAAAGGAATCAATTGATTTTACTAACTGGTTTTTGGAAAACACTGCCATGAAAAATTATCAATATGTTCATAACGGCATCTACATGTCTCTTCACAAGGGTTTTACTCAATGGGGGAGGTGGTGAGGTCTGGATATAACTGAACTGTCCATCAGTAGGTAGAACAATATAATGGGAATCAGAGTGCACATTCCGGTTTGAACTCAATCTAGGTAACATGGATTCATCTCTGTGTAATAGGCCTGCTTCTGGAAAACACAATGTAGAGCTCCAAAAGCAGAACGATTCTTTCAGAATACCATGTTATGTTTGTAAATAGATAGACAGATAGATATACAGGATTCAAAAATCTGAAAACGGTCCGGAAGTGTACATTTCAATAACTTACAATGTCAGTAGTGGGGGATTGATAGCAGATCAAGAAGACTGTGTCTGCATGCGAAATGGTTCAATTTTTGAAAGAGTTTTTTAAATGAAAATGGACAAAAAAATTGAAAGGGTTACAGTAAGTGTTGAGGAGTGACTTGGCCAAAGGAGCACAGAGGTGAGAAAGAATTAAGTAGAGTTCAATAGAACCAGGTATAATTTCTGTACACATGACTCCATGAACAGGAGCAAAGGGGACACTTAAAGAAATCATAGGACTAAGGAGAGATCAGGATTAGGAGGGTTTGTACTAGTCTAGAAATGCTGACCTGAAAACCAATTAAGTTTTCCACTCCTTCTTTGGAGGAACATTAGCTGTGCCGTGCTTTTCAAAAATGACTTGTCATAACTGATTTATGCCCATGTTAGCAACTCTTCTGAAATTACTTTGAAAGTAGACTAATGTGAGAGTTTCTCTTTAGAGATAATTCAAGTTACTTGCATAGGAAGTGGCAGCAGGTCTGGGGATGTTGTAGCTCAGTGGCAGTGACCTTGCCTAGCTTGGGGCTGGCCTGCCATGGACTTTCACCCCAAACACTTGCAAGAAAAGAAAAGGGAGGGAAGGGAGAGAGAAAGTTGGAAGGGAGGAAGGCAAAGTTGGAGGGATGCAGGGAGGTAGAAAAGAAGGAAGAAGAAAAGGGGAAAACCCAGGAAGGGAGGAAGGAAGCAAGGAAGGTAGGAAATAGGGAGAGCACAAGGGCAGGGAAAGGACTGAGTCACTCAAACAAAAGGCAAGGGACACAAAGACCAATAGAGGCCATAAAAGCTGTTTGAACAGTTTAGTCAGCTTTAGAATTTGAGTGACATCAAACTGAATGTTATTATGACTGGATGGAATCTTCCTACTAACCCCGCCTTGGCCTGGCCTAAACCAAATCAAGGGGTGGGTGGCATGGAGAGGAATTCTCTCTGGCTGGAGTGGGAGGGACCGAAACCTGTGGCACATGAGGATGCACTGGGTAGGGAAGCGGACAAGACTCCCCTGATGGGCAGTTGAGCACAACAAGGCTCCTGGGAGCCTTTGATCGTGGCTCCCACCGCCATACGCCCACCACCCACCATACGCTCAGCCCCTGAAGGGGATCACAGTGGTCTGCTCCGTTGCCTGGTGCAGGTTGGAGTTCCTGACCAAACACCTGAGTGTCCACAGCCTGTGTTGGCCTGCCTGGGCAGGCTGTGGTTGTGGTGGCAAGAGCCAAAGCTGTCTTGGCGTGATGGAGGAGCCAAGGGCTGCCTCTCAGCCATCCTAGTGGGTGGTTCTGGAAGAAGCACCCAGGGTTGTGGCAGCATTGTCCGAAGACATGAAGCCAGGCCATCTTCCTTATGGCTTTCCTTGGGACTTGGTGATGTGTACAGCTCTTGGATTTTTTGCTGTTCTCTCACTTTTCTGGAGAGGTTTTCAGTCGGTTCGTAGCAGGCTTTACGTGGGAAGAGAAAAAAGGCTGGCTCTAAATCTTGCTGGACTTATTGAGGCAAAATGTGGACTTCTTGAAAAAGTGAGCCTTGTTGAAAAAGAACATGAAGGCTTAGAATCATCTTTAAAGGATTGCAGGTTTGAGAAGGGTTCAAGAGAAGCACAACAGCTGGAGGCAACCGACGAAAAGCTGCATAGGCCCGAATCCAGCCATGGCGTTGAAATGCTCTTTCTAGAAGAAGAGCTCAAAGCACAGAAGGCTCAACATGGTCAACAGGATGAAACGATGGCGCATCTATCAAGAAGGATACAGTCCCTCCAAGGTGAATCTGAATCCCTCAGATCACAAATAGCTGAAGCTAAAACAAACTGGAGACTCTTTCAAGTGAATGAGGAAGAACTGAAGCTGGCAATCAAAGAGGTTTTGAATGAAGGATCCCTACTTCCGCCAACGCAGAGACCAACAATACAAGGAGAAGCTGAAGCACAGAGGCAACAAGGAGGTGTCCAATATAAAGCAAAAATCATATTAGAGGACTCTAAAGTAGCTGGAGAACAAGTTCTAAGGGACACAGAAAATCACATGGAGTCTCTGAGTGAATGCTTGCTGAAGATGAAGGATAGATCTTCTCCAAGCCTGGGAGCCCAAAGGGATGGTGGTCACCTGGAACTGGGAAAGACGAGTGAACCCGAAATTGGTGCTCACTTGGAGGATGAGTCCAAAGGAGCTTTGAGGAACCTGGTTTATGGTGATAAGCTAAAGGCCTCCTTAGAAATCTTGGAAGGAGGAAGAAATCAAAAATGTACTTTCTCATCTGAAGTGGAGAAAACCACGGAAGACCTTACAGAACACCTTAAAAGTCTGCAGACTGAACAGGCATCCTTGCAGTCCGAAAATGCACAGCTGCAAAGTGAGAATGAGACCCTACAGAAGAACTTTAAAGTCATGATGGAACGCTGTCAAGAAAATATGATGAAACTGCACAGGAAATTAAGAGTGGAGGAAAACTGCCGTGTGGAGCAAAAGGAGAAACTTTCCAAAGTCGAAGAAAAGATGAGCCATACAATAAAAGAGCTGGAGACCTACAGAAAGAGAGCCCAATATATTGAAGAACAATTGCAGAGTACCATTCGTTCCTGTCTGGGGAAGATTACTTCCTCCGAGAAAGAAGCAGATGCTAGTGAGTTGGCAGCTCGGATTGCTGAAAGAAACCTCAGTTATTTCAGGAAACAAAATGCACGCAACAGACAGAAATTAACTGAGAAGGAGCTTAGATTTGAACTTGTAGAAAAAGATCCCTATGATGCACTGGATGTTTCCAACTCAGCAATGGGCAGAAAGCCTTCTCCAAATGGGCCCTCACCAATAGGTCACCCTTCATCTGAAAGGAGACCTCCTCATTTTGAAAAGAGTGGTCCACTCACACTCTCACCTTTCACTCCAGTGGGAGGAGGAAGAGGGTCAAGGGGCCCTGGAGAATCCTCTGGACCATGCGACTAGCAGTAAAGGAAGAGAATCCAGCTGTCATAAGTTCACTGATTTTCAGAGAGCACCTTCTCAGGCTGGGCCCCTCTCTCCTCCAGGGGAACAGGCCAGCAGGCTGATGATCCCTCCGCCAGGCCAACCATATTCTTCTGATGCACGTCTTCCTCTACAAAGGCAAGATAGGTTTTACTCAAATTGTGGTAGAGCATCGGGACCAGCAGAACACAGAATTCCTAATATGCCTCCTTTGGACTCTGATGTGCCTGATTCACCTCTCCATGCTGAAAACCAAGCAACTGGCTCTGGCTCTGTGTTGGCACCTTTCCCTCCAGTCAGAGGTGCCTTGTTTCCAGTTGACCCAAGGAGTCAGTTCATGAGAAGAGGACCTTTTTTTTCCTCCACCTCTCCCAGGAAACTTGTCTGGGAACCTGGAGATTATTTTCCACCTGACCCGCCACCCACTCCATTTCCAATGCGAAGTGTCTATGCAGGGAGGGGGTTTTCCTCACAAAATCTTCCCCCAAGAGCTGGAATTCAGCCCTCTTCACCCCCATTCTGAAAGTACAAGTGAGTTGCCTGAAGGGTTCCTTCCACCTGCAAATGAGCCTGTTACTCAACATCCAGAACCAAACAAGAAACCTCATGCTGTTGCTCTCTCTTCAAATGTAATTTGACTTATCTCTCATTTTTAGTTTTTAAGTAACTGCTTTTAGTTCAGTAATTGACTATACTTTGGCTCCAATTGAAGCTCAATGCAACAATAATTCTTAAGATAGTATTTTGTAAATAAAGATGGTTTACGTAAGAATCTTATGAGTAAATTATTCCTATTTTATGTTATTCCAGAGAACGGCATTTAATCTGATGAAGCCACTCTTACATAAACAAGAATGGGAGTTCTAGGTCCTTGTAATCTAGCTGGTGGAAATATCTTTTAAACTCCAAACAAAGAAGTGTATTTAGTATGACTGTAGCAATTGTAAAGTGACTTTAGGCTTAATGAAAAAGTGTCACTGATTTAGAGACTGGTTGGGCATTTCAGCTAGTTTTTCCATATCAGAATAACTAGAGCATGGGAGGACTAAAGGAGAGAACACAACTAAACATGTCAAGGAAACAGGAGATCTCAACTACAAAGAAAAATGAAGACCTCTTTTTTATATTGGTTGCTTAAAACCTTACATAGCTCTTGAGATACCATATTTCCTACATTAGATTCAAGTGAGTTATGAACTCCCATTTTGACCCCATATACAGATTGCACAATCACATTGTTTACACATCCACGTTTTTACAAAATGCCCTGTTAGTAACTGTTGTATTCTGCTACCTTTTCTAGCCTCTACTATCCCCCCTCTCCTGCCCTCCCATCTTCTCTCTCTATCCCGTCTGCTGTAATTTAACGTTTGGGAATTGGAAACCACACTTTAAACTCACTCTCCTCCCCTTTTTCCCTTCTGTCAAATTTCTCATCATCTTCTTCTATTTCTCCTCCTCCTCCTCCTCTTCCTCCTCCTCCTTATACCTTTAATTCATTCATCATACACTCATGCATTGGTTCATTCATTCCTTTCACGTATGGTGTTGGGGATCCAACTCAGGACCTTTGAAAGTGTGAAGCCAGCACTCTAGTGCTGAGCCAAAACCCCAGCACCTGTCTTTTTGATTTTATGACTGTTTATATGAAATTCAGAGTCGCATTCTGCTATGGTTCACTGATATGTGGATTGACCTAGTCCTTGTTTTCTGGGAGACTTTTGGAAAATATACATGAATTATTAGGAGGTTGAAATGAAGAAACAAAGAGAAAATTCCCCAATTTCTTATTCTTAGATTCCATACTCTGACTCTGCCTACCTACTGTAAAAACTTTTAAACTCTTACTCCCCATTTCTATATCATTGCCAACAAGTGAACGTTCACTGCCCTACAACAAACCAGAGAACTCACATTGAACCATGTTTCCCCAGTAGAGACCAAGACACAATAATTATTAAAAAAAAATACCCTAGTTATGAATCAGTAGGTAAAGCTTTATTTGAGTGTTAAATGTGCTCTAATTATGTGTTTGTGTGTGTGTTGATGTGTGTGGTGTGTGGGTGTGTGTGCTTGTGTGTAAAACAAGCACTGAGGTGTAAAATAAATGCAGGATTGCAACGGCCTTCTTAAAAATAAGAAGCAACTTTATCACATTTGAAGCCCAGTGAAGAATCTGCCTGATACTTAACCTACAATTAATTGAAATGTGAAAACTTCAGGCCTAGAAAAACAAAGCCAACATACATACTGAATCTAATCAGTCTGTCTCACCTGTTTTCTAATCACTCCTTTAAATAAACCTAAATTGCCAGCATAAAACATCAGTTGTTCTAAACGAATGGACGGATGTCCCCCGTCATGGGCTGTGTAAAATACATGGAGGATCCGGCACTGCTTGTTATCTAGAATGACTTCTGCCTGAACTACTATTGGAGAATGGTTGCTGATATACTGCGGTTCTTATACCAGTAAACTGGAATGAAGGTAATTTCAGGCTGCAAAGGAATCAATTGATTTTACTAACTGGTTTTTGGAAAACACTGCCATGAAAAATTATCAATATGTTCATAAAGGCATCTACATGTCTCTTCACAAGGGTTTTACTCAATGGGGGAGGTGGTGAGGTCTGGATATAACTGAACTGTCCATCAGTAGGTAGAACAATATAATGGGAATCAGAGTGCACATTCCGGTTTGAACTCAATCTAGGTAACATGGATTCATCTCTGTGTAATAGGCCTGCTTCTGGAAAACACAATGTAGAGCTCCAAAAGCAGAACGATTCTTTCAGAATACCATGTTATGTTTGTAAATAGATAGACAGATAGATATACAGGAATCAAAAATCTGAAAACGGTCCGGAAGTGTACATTTCAATAACTTACAATGTCAGTAGTGGGGGATTGATAGCAGATCAAGAAGACTGTGTCTGCATGCGAAATGGTTCAATTTTTGAAAGAGTTTTTTAAATGAAAATGGACAAAAAAATTGAAAGGGTTACAGTAAGTGTTGAGGAGTGACTTGGCCAAAGGAGCACAGAGGTGAGAAAGAATTAAGTAGAGTTCAATAGAACCAGGTATAATTTCTGTACACATGACTCCATGAACAGGAGCAAAGGGGACACTTAAAGAAATCATAGGACTAAGGAGAGATCAGGATTAGGAGGGTTTGTACTAGTCTAGAAATGCTGACCTGAAAACCAATTAAGTTTTCCACTCCTTCTTTGGAGGAACATTAGCTGTGCCGTGCTTTTCAAAAATGACTTGTCATAACTGATTTATGCCCATGTTAGCAACTCTTCTGAAATTACTTTGAAAGTAGACTAATGTGAGAGTTTCTCTTTAGAGATAATTCAAGTTACTTGCATAGGAAGTGGCAGCAGGTCTGGGGATGTTGTAGCTCAGTGGCAGTGACCTTGCCTAGCTTGGGGCTGGCCTGCCATGGACTTTCACCCCAAACACTTGCAAGAAAAGAAAAGGGAGGGAAGGGAGAGAGAAAGTTGGAAGGGAGGAAGGCAAAGTTGGAGGGATGCAGGGAGGTAGAAAAGAAGGAAGAAGAAAAGGGGAAAACCCAGGAAGGGAGGAAGGAAGCAAGGAAGGTAGGAAATAGGGAGAGCACAAGGGCAGGGAAAGGACTGAGTCACTCAAACAAAAGGCAAGGGACACAAAGACCAATAGAGGCCATAAAAGCTGTTTGAACAGTTTAGTCAGCTTTAGAATTTGAGTGACATCAAACTGAATGTTATTATGACTGGATGGAATCTTCCTACTAACCCCGCCTTGGCCTGGCCTAAACCAAATCAAGGGGTGGGTGGCATGGAGAGGAATTCTCTCTGGCTGGAGTGGGAGGGACCGAAACCTGTGGCACATGAGGATGCACTGGGTAGGGAAGCGGACAAGACTCCCCTGATGGGCAGTTGAGCACAACAAGGCTCCTGGGAGCCTTTGATCGTGGCTCCCACCGCCATACGCCCACCACCCACCATACGCTCAGCCCCTGAAGGGGATCACAGTGGTCTGCTCCGTTGCCTGGTGCAGGTTGGAGTTCCTGACCAAACACCTGAGTGTCCACAGCCTGTGTTGGCCTGCCTGGGCAGGCTGTGGTTGTGGTGGCAAGAGCCAAAGCTGTCTTGGCGTGATGGAGGAGCCAAGGGCTGCCTCTCAGCCATCCTAGTGGGTGGTTCTGGAAGAAGCACCCAGGGTTGTGGCAGCATTGTCCGAAGACATGAAGCCAGGCCATCTTCCTTATGGCTTTCCTTGGGAGTTGGTGATGTGTACAGCTCTTGGATTTTTTGCTGTTCTCTCACTTTTCTGGAGAGGTTTTCAGTCGGTTCGTAGCAGGCTTTACGTGGGAAGAGAAAAAAGGCTGGCTCTAAATCTTGCTGGACTTATTGAGGCAAAATGTGGACTTCTTGAAAAAGTGAGCCTTGTTGAAAAAGACATGAAGGCTTAGAATCATCTTTAAAGGATTGCAGGTTTGAGAAGGGTTCAAGAGAAGCACAACAGCTGGAGGCAACCGACGAAAAGCTGCATAGGCCCGAATCCAGCCATGGCGTTGAAATGCTCTTTCTAGAAGAAGAGCTCAAAGCACAGAAGGCTCAACATGGTCAACAGGATGAAACGATGGCGCATCTATCAAGAAGGATACAGTCCCTCCAAGGTGAATCTGAATCCCTCAGATCACAAATAGCTGAAGCTAAAACAAACTGGAGACTCTTTCAAGTGAATGAGGAAGAACTGAAGCTGGCAATCAAAGAGGTTTTGAATGAAGGATCCCTACTTCCGCCAACGCAGAGACCAACAATACAAGGAGAAGCTGAAGCACAGAGGCAACAAGGAGGTGTCCAATATAAAGCAAAAATCATATTAGAGGACTCTAAAGTAGCTGGAGAACAAGTTCTAAGGGACACAGAAAATCACATGGAGTCTCTGAGTGAATGCTTGCTGAAGATGAAGGATAGATCTTCTCCAAGCCTGGGAGCCCAAAGGGATGGTGGTCACCTGGAACTGGGAAAGACGAGTGAACCCGAAATTGGTGCTCACTTGGAGGATGAGTCCAAAGGAGCTTTGAGGAACCTGGTTTATGGTGATAAGCTAAAGGCCTCCTTAGAAATCTTGGAAGGAGGAAGAAATCAAAAATGTACTTTCTCATCTGAAGTGGAGAAAACCACGGAAGACCTTACAGAACACCTTAAAAGTCTGCAGACTGAACAGGCATCCTTGCAGTCCGAAAATGCACAGCTGCAAAGTGAGAATGAGACCCTACAGAAGAACTTTAAAGTCATGATGGAACGCTGTCAAGAAAATATGATGAAACTGCACAGGAAATTAAGAGTGGAGGAAAACTGCCGTGTGGAGCAAAAGGAGAAACTTTCCAAAGTCGAAGAAAAGATGAGCCATACAATAAAAGAGCTGGAGACCTACAGAAAGAGAGCCCAATATCTTGAAGAACAATTGCAGAGTACCATTCGTTCCTGTCTGGGGAAGATTACTTCCTCCGAGAAAGAAGCAGATGCTAGTGAGTTGGCAGCTCGGATTGCTGAAAGAAACCTCAGTTATTTCAGGAAACAAAATGCACGCAAACAGACAGAAATTAACTGAGAAGGAGCTTAGATTTGAACTTGTAGAAAAAGATCCCTATGATGCACTGGATGTTTCCAACTCAGCAATGGGCAGAAAGCCTTCTCCAAATGGGCCCTCACCAATAGGTCACCCTTCATCTGAAAGGAGACCTCCTCATTTTGAAAAGAGTGGTCCACTCACACTCTCACCTTTCACTCCAGTGGGAGGAGGAAGAGGGTCAAGGGGCCCTGGAGAATCCTCTGGACCATGCGACTAGCAGTAAAGGAAGAGAATCCAGCTGTCATAAGTTCACTGATTTTCAGAGAGCACCTTCTCAGGCTGGGCCCCTCTCTCCTCCAGGGGAACAGGCCAGCAGGCTGATGATCCCTCCGCCAGGCCAACCATATTCTTCTGATGCACGTCTTCCTCTACAAAGGCAAGATAGGTTTTACTCAAATTGTGGTAGAGCATCGGGACCAGCAGAACACAGAATTCCTAATATGCCTCCTTTGGACTCTGATGTGCCTGATTCACCTCTCCATGCTGAAAACCAAGCAACTGGCTCTGGCTCTGTGTTGGCACCTTTCCCTCCAGTCAGAGGTGCCTTGTTTCCAGTTGACCCAAGGAGTCAGTTCATGAGAAGAGGACCTTTTTTTTCCTCCACCTCTCCCAGGAAACTTGTCTGGGAACCTGGAGATTATTTTCCACCTGACCCGCCACCCACTCCATTTCCAATGCGAAGTGTCTATGCAGGGAGGGGGTTTTCCTCACAAAATCTTCCCCCAAGAGCTGGAATTCAGCCCTCTTCACCCCCATTCTGAAAGTACAAGTGAGTTGCCTGAAGGGTTCCTTCCACCTGCAAATGAGCCTGTTACTCAACATCCCAGAACCAAACAAGAAACCTCATGCTGTTGCTCTCTCTTCAAATGTAATTTGACTTATCTCTCATTTTTAGTTTTTAAGTAACTGCTTTTAGTTCAGTAATTGACTATACTTTGGCTCCAATTGAAGCTCAATGAAACAATAATTCTTAAGATAGTATTTTGTAAATAAAGATGGTTTACGTAAGAATCTTATGAGTAAATTATTCCTATTTTATGTTATTCCAGAGAACGGCATTTAATCTGATGAAGCCACTCTTACATAAACAAGAATGGGAGTTCTAGGTCCTTGTAATCTAGCTGGTGGAAATATCTTTTAAACTCCAAACAAAGAAGTGTATTTAGTATGACTGTAGCAATTGTAAAGTGACTTTAGGCTTAATGAAAAAGTGTCACTGATTTAGAGACTGGTTGGGCATTTCAGCTAGTTTTTCCATATCAGAATAACTAGAGCATGGGAGGACTAAAGGAGAGAACACAACTAAACATGTCAAGGAAACAGGAGATCTCAACTACAAAGAAAAATGAAGACCTCTTTTTTATATTGGTTGCTTAAAACCTTACATAGCTCTTGAGATACCATATTTCCTACATTAGATTCAAGTGAGTTATGAACTCCCATTTTGACCCCATATACAGATTGCACAATCACATTGTTTACACATCCACGTTTTTACAAAATGCCCTGTTAGTAACTGTTGTATTCTGCTACCTTTTCTAGCCTCTACTATCCCCCCTCTCCTGCCCTCCCATCTTCTCTCTCTATCCCGTCTGCTGTAATTTAACGTTTGGGAATTGGAAACCACACTTTAAACTCACTCTCCTCCCCTTTTTCCCTTCTGTCAAATTTCTCATCATCTTCTTCTATTTCCTCCTCCTCCTCCTCTTCCTCCTCCTCCTTATACCTTTAATTCATTCATCATACACTCATGCATTGGTTCATTCATTCCTTTCACGTATGGTGTTGGGGATCCAACTCAGGACCTTTGAAAGTGTGAAGCCAGCACTCTAGTGCTGAGCCAAAACCCCAGCACCTGTCTTTTTGATTTTATGACTGTTTATATGAAATTCAGAGTCGCATTCTGCTATGGTTCACTGATATGTGGATTGACCTAGTCCTTGTTTTCTGGGAGACTTTTGGAAAATATACATGAATTATTAGGAGGTTGAAATGAAGAAACAAAGAGAAAATTCCCCAATTTCTTATTCTTAGATTCCATACTCTGACTCTGCCTACCTACTGTAAAAACTTTTAAACTCTTACTCCCCATTTCTATATCATTGCCAACAAGTGAACGTTCACTGCCCTACAACAAACCAGAGAACTCACATTGAACCATGTTTCCCCAGTAGAGACCAAGACACAATAATTATTAAAAAAAAATACCCTAGTTATGAATCAGTAGGTAAAGCTTTATTTGAGTGTTAAATGTGCTCTAATTATGTGTTTGTGTGTGTGTTGATGTGTGTGGTGTGTGGGTGTGTGTGCTTGTGTGTAAAACAAGCACTGAGGTGTAAAATAAATGCAGGATTGCAACGGCCTTCTTAAAAATAAGAAGCAACTTTATCACATTTGAAGCCCAGTGAAGAATCTGCCTGATACTTAACCTACAATTAATTGAAATGTGAAAACTTCAGGCCTAGAAAAACAAAGCCAACATACATACTGAATCTAATCAGTCTGTCTCACCTGTTTTCTAATCACTCCTTTAAATAAACCTAAATTGCCAGCATAAAACATCAGTTGTTCTAAACGAATGGACGGATGTCCCCCGTCATGGGCTGTGTAAAATACATGGAGGATCCGGCACTGCTTGTTATCTAGAATGACTTCTGCCTGAACTACTATTGGAGAATGGTTGCTGATATACTGCGGTTCTTATACCAGTAAACTGGAATGAAGGTAATTTCAGGCTGCAAAGGAATCAATTGATTTTACTAACTGGTTTTTGGAAAACACTGCCATGAAAAATTATCAATATGTTCATAAAGGCATCTACATGTCTCTTCACAAGGGTTTTACTCAATGGGGGAGGTGGTGAGGTCTGGATATAACTGAACTGTCCATCAGTAGGTAGAACAATATAATGGGAATCAGAGTGCACATTCCGGTTTGAACTCAATCTAGGTAACATGGATTCATCTCTGTGTAATAGGCCTGCTTCTGGAAAACACAATGTAGAGCTCCAAAAGCAGAACGATTCTTTCAGAATACCATGTTATGTTTGTAAATAGATAGACAGATAGATATACAGGAATCAAAAATCTGAAAACGGTCCGGAAGTGTACATTTCAATAACTTACAATGTCAGTAGTGGGGGATTGATAGCAGATCAAGAAGACTGTGTCTGCATGCGAAATGGTTCAATTTTTGAAAGAGTTTTTAAATGAAAATGGACAAAAAAATTGAAAGGGTTACAGTAAGTGTTGAGGAGTGACTTGGCCAAAGGAGCACAGAGGTGAGAAAGAATTAAGTAGAGTTCAATAGAACCAGGTATAATTTCTGTACACATGACTCCATGAACAGGAGCAAAGGGGACACTTAAAGAAATCATAGGACTAAGGAGAGATCAGGATTAGGAGGGTTTGTACTAGTCTAGAAATGCTGACCTGAAAACCAATTAAGTTTTCCACTCCTTCTTTGGAGGAACATTAGCTGTGCCGTGCTTTTCAAAAATGACTTGTCATAACTGATTTATGCCCATGTTAGCAACTCTTCTGAAATTACTTTGAAAGTAGACTAATGTGAGAGTTTCTCTTTAGAGATAATTCAAGTTACTTGCATAGGAAGTGGCAGCAGGTCTGGGGATGTTGTAGCTCAGTGGCAGTGACCTTGCCTAGCTTGGGGCTGGCCTGCCATGGACTTTCACCCCAAACACTTGCAAGAAAAGAAAAGGGAGGGAAGGGAGAGAGAAAGTTGGAAGGGAGGAAGGCAAAGTTGGAGGGATGCAGGGAGGTAGAAAAGAAGGAAGAAGAAAAGGGGAAAACCCAGGAAGGGAGGAAGGAAGCAAGGAAGGTAGGAAATAGGGAGAGCACAAGGGCAGGGAAAGGACTGAGTCACTCAAACAAAAGGCAAGGGACACAAAGACCAATAGAGGCCATAAAAGCTGTTTGAACAGTTTAGTCAGCTTTAGAATTTGAGTGACATCAAACTGAATGTTATTATGACTGGATGGAATCTTCCTACTAACCCCGCCTTGGCCTGGCCTAAACCAAATCAAGGGGTGGGTGGCATGGAGAGGAATTCTCTCTGGCTGGAGTGGGAGGGACCGAAACCTGTGGCACATGAGGATGCACTGGGTAGGGAAGCGGACAAGACTCCCCTGATGGGCAGTTGAGCACAACAAGGCTCCTGGGAGCCTTTGATCGTGGCTCCCACCGCCATACGCCCACCACCCACCATACGCTCAGCCCCTGAAGGGGATCACAGTGGTCTGCTCCGTTGCCTGGTGCAGGTTGGAGTTCCTGACCAAACACCTGAGTGTCCACAGCCTGTGTTGGCCTGCCTGGGCAGGCTGTGGTTGTGGTGGCAAGAGCCAAAGCTGTCTTGGCGTGATGGAGGAGCCAAGGGCTGCCTCTCAGCCATCCTAGTGGGTGGTTCTGGAAGAAGCACCCAGGGTTGTGGCAGCATTGTCCGAAGACATGAAGCCAGGCCATCTTCCTTATGGCTTTCCTTGGGAGTTGGTGATGTGTACAGCTCTTGGATTTTTTGCTGTTCTCTCACTTTTCTGGAGAGGTTTTCAGTCGGTTCGTAGCAGGCTTTACGTGGGAAGAGAAAAAAGGCTGGCTCTAAATCTTGCTGGACTTATTGAGGCAAAATGTGGACTTCTTGAAAAAGTGAGCCTTGTTGAAAAAGAACATGAAGGCTTAGAATCATCTTTAAAGGATTGCAGGTTTGAGAAGGGTTCAAGAGAAGCACAACAGCTGGAGGCAACCGACGAAAAGCTGCATAGGCCCGAATCCAGCCATGGCGTTGAAATGCTCTTTCTAGAAGAAGAGCTCAAAGCACAGAAGGCTCAACATGGTCAACAGGATGAAACGATGGCGCATCTATCAAGAAGGATACAGTCCCTCCAAGGTGAATCTGAATCCCTCAGATCACAAATAGCTGAAGCTAAAACAAACTGGAGACTCTTTCAAGTGAATGAGGAAGAACTGAAGCTGGCAATCAAAGAGGTTTTGAATGAAGGATCCCTACTTCCGCCAACGCAGAGACCAACAATACAAGGAGAAGCTGAAGCACAGAGGCAACAAGGAGGTGTCCAATATAAAGCAAAAATCATATTAGAGGACTCTAAAGTAGCTGGAGAACAAGTTCTAAGGGACACAGAAAATCACATGGAGTCTCTGAGTGAATGCTTGCTGAAGATGAAGGATAGATCTTCTCCAAGCCTGGGAGCCCAAAGGGATGGTGGTCACCTGGAACTGGGAAAGACGAGTGAACCCGAAATTGGTGCTCACTTGGAGGATGAGTCCAAAGGAGCTTTGAGGAACCTGGTTTATGGTGATAAGCTAAAGGCCTCCTTAGAAATCTTGGAAGGAGGAAGAAATCAAAAATGTACTTTCTCATCTGAAGTGGAGAAAACCACGGAAGACCTTACAGAACACCTTAAAAGTCTGCAGACTGAACAGGCATCCTTGCAGTCCGAAAATGCACAGCTGCAAAGTGAGAATGAGACCCTACAGAAGAACTTTAAAGTCATGATGGAACGCTGTCAAGAAAATATGATGAAACTGCACAGGAAATTAAGAGTGGAGGAAAACTGCCGTGTGGAGCAAAAGGAGAAACTTTCCAAAGTCGAAGAAAAGATGAGCCATACAATAAAAGAGCTGGAGACCTACAGAAAGAGAGCCCAATATCTTGAAGAACAATTGCAGAGTACCATCCGTTCCTGTCTGGGGAAGATTACTTCCTCCGAGAAAGAAGCAGATGCTAGTGAGTTGGCAGCTCGGATTGCTGAAAGAAACCTCAGTTATTTCAGGAAACAAAATGCACGCAACAGACAGAAATTAACTGAGAAGGAGCTTAGATTTGAACTTGTAGAAAAAGATCCCTATGATGCACTGGATGTTTCCAACTCAGCAATGGGCAGAAAGCCTTCTCCAAATGGGCCCTCACCAATAGGTCACCCTTCATCTGAAAGGAGACCTCCTCATTTTGAAAAGAGTGGTCCACTCACACTCTCACCTTTCACTCCAGTGGGAGGAGGAAGAGGGTCAAGGGGCCCTGGAGAATCCTCTGGACCATGCGACTAGCAGTAAAGGAAGAGAATCCAGCTGTCATAAGTTCACTGATTTTCAGAGAGCACCTTCTCAGGCTGGGCCCCTCTCTCCTCCAGGGGAACAGGCCAGCAGGCTGATGATCCCTCCGCCAGGCCAACCATATTCTTCTGATGCACGTCTTCCTCTACAAAGGCAAGATAGGTTTTACTCAAATTGTGGTAGAGCATCGGGACCAGCAGAACACAGAATTCCTAATATGCCTCCTTTGGACTCTGATGTGCCTGATTCACCTCTCCATGCTGAAAACCAAGCAACTGGCTCTGGCTCTGTGTTGGCACCTTTCCCTCCAGTCAGAGGTGCCTTGTTTCCAGTTGACCCAAGGAGTCAGTTCATGAGAAGAGGACCTTTTTTTTCCTCCACCTCTCCCAGGAAACTTGTCTGGGAACCTGGAGATTATTTTCCACCTGACCCGCCACCCACTCCATTTCCAATGCGAAGTGTCTATGCAGGGAGGGGGTTTTCCTCACAAAATCTTCCCCCAAGAGCTGGAATTCAGCCCTCTTCACCCCCATTCTGAAAGTACAAGTGAGTTGCCTGAAGGGTTCCTTCCACCTGCAAATGAGCCTGTTACTCAACATCCAGAACCAAACAAGAAACCTCATGCTGTTGCTCTCTCTTCAAATGTAATTTGACTTATCTCTCATTTTTAGTTTTTAAGTAACTGCTTTTAGTTCAGTAATTGACTATACTTTGGCTCCAATTGAAGCTCAATGAAACAATAATTCTTAAGATAGTATTTTGTAAATAAAGATGGTTTACGTAAGAATCTTATGAGTAAATTATTCCTATTTTATGTTATTCCAGAGAACGGCATTTAATCTGATGAAGCCACTCTTACATAAACAAGAATGGGAGTTCTAGGTCCTTGTAATCTAGCTGGTGGAAATATCTTTTAAACTCCAAACAAAGAAGTGTATTTAGTATGACTGTAGCAATTGTAAAGTGACTTTAGGCTTAATGAAAAAGTGTCACTGATTTAGAGACTGGTTGGGCATTTCAGCTAGTTTTTCCATATCAGAATAACTAGAGCATGGGAGGACTAAAGGAGAGAACACAACTAAACATGTCAAGGAAACAGGAGATCTCAACTACAAAGAAAAATGAAGACCTCTTTTTTATATTGGTTGCTTAAAACCTTACATAGCTCTTGAGATACCATATTTCCTACATTAGATTCAAGTGAGTTATGAACTCCCATTTTGACCCCATATACAGATTGCACAATCACATTGTTTACACATCCACGTTTTTACAAAATGCCATGTTAGTAACTGTTGTATTCTGCTACCTTTTCTAGCCTCTACTATCCCCCCTCTCCTGCCCTCCCATCTTCTCTCTCTATCCCGTCTGCTGTAATTTAACGTTTGGGAATTGGAAACCACACTTTAAACTCACTCTCCTCCCCTTTTTCCCTTCTGTCAAATTTCTCATCATCTTCTTCTATTTCTCCTCCTCCTCCTCCTCTTCCTCCTCCTCCTTATACCTTTAATTCATTCATCATACACTCATGCATTGGTTCATTCATTCCTTTCACGTATGGTGTTGGGGATCCAACTCAGGACCTTTGAAAGTGTGAAGCCAGCACTCT